>NC_083856.1:13267500-13467500 GCF_029169275.1 Apis cerana
CGATGCTGGTAACGCCGTTGCCACCGTTGCGGTACCCGTTGTTGTTACCGCACTCGATCGTACAACCGGTTTTCCCGTGGTTGTCCACGTGGTTATCGCCGTTGATACCGGTTTTATCACCGTGGCAACTGTTACGATGATTGAGATGATAATTCCCGTTGTTGTTGTTGTTGTTGTTGCTGCTGTTGATGTTGTTGATGTTGATGTTGTTGATGTTGTTGTTGTTGTGGTGGTGGTGGTGGTGGTGGTGATTGCAGTTGTTGTTAGCGCCGGTGTTGTTGGCGTTGCGATAAGAACCGTTCTTGATAGCGTAATTACCGTTGTTCCCACCGGTGTTATTGTTGCCGTTACCGATACCGTAATTCACGCTATTCCCACCACCGACGAACGGAGATGGTCCTTTGCGGTTTGCGTTAGGGAGGCGACCGCCTAGTGGCGTGGTCGCCATGCCCTTTCAAACGTTTCCCCGGTGCCCGCCAGCCTGATCACCAACCGCCCTCCTGGTCTCACCGATTCCAAGCAGCAATCGCACCACGCGCGACACGCGTCAGTTGTACCCCGACCACCACCCGCGAGACGCGCCACGTTCATCGAACACATCACTTATTCTCGTCTCGCGGAAGCTCGCCGATATTTCTCTCGACACGGAAATGATCTCTCTCTCTCTCTCTCTCTTTTTCTCTTTCCCCGTTCTTTCTCACGTCCTCTTCTTCTTCTTCTTCTTCCTCCTCCTCTTCTTCTTCCCGTTCTTCTTCTTCTTCTTTCACCACTTTCTCTCTCGCACGCTCGTTCGCTCACTCGCTCGCTCGCTCGCTCGCTCGCTCGCTCACTCGCTCTACCCTTTATCTCTATCTATCTATCCTATCGCACGATCCTCCCCTTCTTATTCAACGCGGCAAACACTCTCTTTCTCTTTCTTCTCCTCCTCCTTCTTCTTCGACCGATCTTCGTCGAAATTTTCGAATCCTATCTATTTTCCTTCTCCTTTTCTTTCTCCACCGTATTTTTCTTCCTTTTTCTTATCTTTTTTATTTTTTTTTTATTTTTTTATTTTTTTTATTTTTTTTTTTTCTTTTTTCTTCTTTTTTTCTCCGTTATTTTAACAACACGGGTTCTCGGCAGCGTGCATTTGTCGCTCTCATCCGACGTATCGTCTCTTCTTGTCCGTTGCTCGTCGTTGTCGTCGTCGTCGTCGACCGGCGCTCTTACGTCCCTTTATCTCGCATTTCGCGTTAAACGATCGCTCTTCTCTTATATATTTCCACGTTGTTTTCCTCGCGAAAACAGATCTCGCTCTCGATTAGGCTCTCCTCCCTTTGATCCTTTTACGGAACGTGAATCTCGAACGTGATTTCTCTTTCCAACTCGCCGCTAAAACGGTGTTCGTACTTCCATCGTTTGCCAAAATTTCGATCTGTAAAAAAAGAAGAAATACGATTCTTTGAAGCGTATTACTGCTGCCACGATACACGACGATCGTTTCTTTCGCCATTCTCCTCTCCCTCTCGATGCGTCTATTCTATCTTTACGCATCTATTTATTTTTTTATTTTATTTTATTTTATTTTTTTTTTTTCCTCTCCCACGGATTCGTATTTGTTTCGTTTGAAAAATCTTCGATGACGATTTACTCCATCGCTATTAAAAAACCCCATATCCACGGGTGTGTGTGTGTGATATAATAATAACGGAAAATCCACGAATTCGGCGATAATGGGATAAAAAAAAGTTCTTCGATGAAGAAAGGATCGATGAAGGGGGGGAGGAGAAGGAGGAGGAGGAGGAGGAAGAAAAAGACGTTACGAAAACGCACGAAAACCTCTAACCGTCTAAGTAAACTCGAGACACGATACGATACAATACGGCGTGAAAGCGCTCGTCGGTGGTCGATCGTCTTTTCGACCGATTATCGTCTCTAACCTTTCGCAACGACCAGTTGTTGTCAACGTTGTCTCCTTTTGATCCCCGCAAATTGATATTCCCCGCTTGGAGAGGAATTCATGTCGGAGAGAACGATTAATTTTACCAACGGCATTTGGCGGAGATCCAATCGCCACCATCCTCTCTCTCTCTCCCTCTCTCTCTCTCGCTCGCTCGCTCGCTCGCTCTTGCCCTCTCTCGGCCACAACAATGTTGGAGACGATCAACCGCACGAGATCAATCGACCAAGACTCGTTCGTTTTCATGGCTCGATTCGAACGATTCCCCCTCCCACCCGATCGGCCCGTCTCGCGATCGTGAAAAAAATTTTCGGGCTCGAAAATCTCGAGAACGATTCGTTTTCGAATTTATTTCGCGCGTTTCGCTGTCGAATCTCGATGCAAATCTTCGAAGCGACGGCAACTTCCCCGCACTAGCGAAAGAACGACGATGGATGGAAGAGGAGGAGATGGAGAACGAAGAAGAGAGACGCAGCGAGGCGAAACGAATCGACGAACTTCGACAATACGATCTATCTCGCCATCCGAGATCACGTCAACGTTTCACGTAAACGTGGAAGCCACGATCGAGTGGTCGAGAGCAAAAAAAGAGAAAAAAGAAAGAAAGAGAGAGAGAAATTATACACAAGTATATTGTGTACGTACATACCGCGCACAGGGAAGAGTAGCCGAATATTTGGTAAGTCGAAGACAAAGCACGATCGCGTCCCGTGTTTTTGTTCGCTCTTTCGTTCGCCGGTTTACGACACTCGAAAACTTCGTCGCTTCTCGTCGTTTCTCGTTCCAACAAACAACTTTTTTTCCCCGTCATCGCTCGGACCGATCCTCGTCGTTTACCTCGTAACGACTTTTCGTTCGTAAACGCGATGGGGATCGTACGTCGTACTCGTACCCGAATTGTCATTATTCTCTTCCAGTTATTATTTCCTCGAATCGAGTCGATCGTCGAGCTATATCAAAAAAAAAAAAAAAAAAAAAAAAAAAGATCGATTTCGTGAAATCTCTCTTTTCGCATCTTTTTTGCATCCCTTCGACAGCATTTTTGTCCCGCTTCCTTCGATTAATTCGATTGTTTTTGAATTACCACGACTTTAAATTATTCGTTTTCAACGACGAAATTTTGTTCCCTAAAATTTTTAAGAAAAAAAAAAAACAAAAAAAAAAGTTATATCGCAAAGATTATTTAACGATTCGCTGATTCATCGCGATAACGGTACGCGATAAACACTCGAAATATCTTACCGAATAATGTAATAACAGCAACGATTAAATACGACTAACGTGCAACAAATCGGTACATCGAGTTGCAACGATCTTCTAAATTGCCCGCTCGCGTGTACCGTTCGATCAACACACCGAATCGATTGCTCGTTCGTCGGACTTTTTGAATTTTTTTAGTTTTTTCCGAATCGAAATTCAGAAAGATAACCAATCGATTTGAACGATTTATCGCGACGTAATTATATTCAACGTTGTTTCGAAATTGTTATTCTTATCTTTAGCAATTGTCGACGGCAACGACGACGTGATAATCGTGACCGATAGATGATATTTTTGTCACCGCACTTTCCAAGAAAACTTCCGGACTTGTCTGTCTCTTTGTGCTCGAACGAAACGTGATCCGATGACAAGAACGATTATCGGAACAACGACAATAGCAACGATAACACCTCTTTCGACCAAATCCCTTCTTCCTCATGTTTCGAATCCTCTCGAATCGTTCTAATTTTCCTTTCCGACTTTTCGACGAATGAAACAATGCGAGCAACTCGTGCCGTACGATCATCGTCGTCGTATCCTTCCACTGCATCAGCTCTGACCGCCCGCCTCGCACTGAATCGACCGTTACCCCTTCCCAAACCTTCCACACCTTCTCTATCTCTCACCAACACTACCACCCACCACTACCGCTGCTCGCTTCCATCGCGCCATTACCATTACCACGAGGATCGCTGCAGTTATAGAATAACCTCGCTATTCCAATAACTTGTCACGAATTATTCCTACTATTAGATCTTCTATCAATCACGTTCCGCCGATCAATCCATTTTACCGAATCTTCGATCACTCGTTTACCCAACGTATTTACGCGTATCGAATTCCTCTACTTTTTTTTTTTCTTCTATTCGTTTTTTCCCGCACTGTCCACTTTTCAACTTTTCCAATAAATTTCATGCACGTGCGTGTAAAAATTTTCTAACGCGTCGTTTATTTCTAAGAGGACATAAATTTTGGATAAATAATTTTAGAGTAAAAACGTCCATATTTTTCATCTTCTATCTTCAATCGGTAACAAATTCATCGAATGATTTTTAGATAAAGGATTTCATTTTACAACGATTTGCTCTTCTTCGATCGAATTAAACGGTACTGCCAAAATATATTCTAAAATCTCACGCATATATATTCTCACAATAAACAAGATTTATATATAATATAATATAATAAGCGGTATGAATAATAATTTTAGATGATATGAAATCGTGAAAATTGAAATCGAATGAAAATTAAACGCATATATAAGAAAGATTATTCACAGATCATGGATCGATTGACCTTGAGAACATATTTCAAGGCCATTGAAATCGATCAAGCGTATCCCGTTCGAAATAACCAATAGATATTTTTTGCTTAATTTGCTATTTCTTTATTTAAAGTAACGTATATATAAATTAAAGCTACAAATATTTATAAATATGTGAATACGTTTATTTTTATTTTTATTTTTTTTTCTTTTTCTTAGTCATCAAGATTCTACGAAATGTATTCGATAATTGTAACAATAACAATATCGAATATAATCTCGATACAACGTATAATCAAAGAGACAAACATGCCTAAGTGGCATCTTGTAATCAGTTAGAAGAGAACTTTGAGATTATCGCGCTTACGTAATAAACTAGTTGCGCCAAACTACACAAAGGACTTTAACCAGTGTACAAATATTATATACAATCGGTCAAAAAAATATCGGCATATAATTTAAAACAAGATAATTTTTTTAAAATTGGATTCAATGACTTGAGTTTTTTTCCTTTTTTTTTTTTTTTTTTAAATTATTCACCGATTTTAATTCATCAAATTACGTGTAAAAAAAATTTGAAAAAAAAAAAAAAAATTACAATTTGTCGTAGAATTTGGTTGGAATCGCGAAGAAAATAGGAAGAGGAAGATTATTTTTTCAAAAATATTAGTACACATCGTTTAATCTAAACTAATCCCTCTAATTTGTCAAAAAAACTCAAGTTGTTGAGTCTAATTTTAAAAATGTTATCGCATTTTAAAGGTGATATCACTTTTTCGACCGACTGTATACGTATACGTAAATGTGTGTGTGTGTGATCCGTTAATAAGTATACGTACATATGAGTAAGTACATATGCGATTCGTTAATGACAAGTAAAGCGATATGGATAAAATATATACTCATATTTTTCTTTAGTTCCCGCATATGGAAGTATTATATCCTCTCCGCGTATGTATATGGATAACGCTAATCCTACGCATTCAATTTGTTATAAATATCGTATGTATTCGTATACATTTAATATTATAACGACATTATAATAAATATTTCACCAGATTAGATAATACATACGATATATTTCAAACAAGATTTCTTCGGAAAAGAAAAACAATATTCAACGTGAATACTTTAACATTTGAAAAAAGCGATAATAAATTATATTAGTAAATACGCTGTAAAGATATATTGAGTAATAATTCAAAAATGCAACGTGAAATGCCTCGCATAATACAACTTCGCTATTCCATTCTCACTACTTTTTAGAATCATCATGAATCGGGCAAAGATTTTTAAAAAGATCAGGACACGATCTGATAAGATAAAAATCGATAAATCATCTTTCTAATCACGATTAAACACGATTTTTATTTTGTTACACTGCAGACATTATCTACCAATTTATTTTCGTTGATGAAAACGAGACGTCAAACATCATATCAATTGAATTATCTTTTTTTAAGAAGCTCGTCATAATTAATAATTATAATATTTGAAAAAATTTAATTCTAAGATGATCGAAATTCCCATATTTCCATTTATTTTCTCACAATATCTATCCTTCGATAGGAATCGAGTTTGGATGGTAGAAGGGTAAAGGAAAATGAGTTTATTGCGCTCGGAGAGCGCGACTCAAAGGGGATCGAAGATATACATGTATACGTTACATGTATATACGTGACATGAATAATTGTAACTTGACTGGTTACGCTTCACAATTAGTACCACATATGCGGTCATCATTGAACATTGTATGAGCTATAGGTGGCTGTGTGTTGGCATTGCTAATACATCTATACAAGTTTCACTGTCATCGACATCGTGCCATGCTATGCGGTGTAGTTTCCGTTCCACCACGTACCCATTGCCCTTTTTGCTTTTATCTAAATCTTTCCAATTAGTCATTTCCGCAGTTTTGTTTCATTCTATTTCACTCTCTTCGTCCGATCTTATACTCTTATCGTATAGAATGGACAACAAACAAATACAAGAAGAATTAAGAACAAGATTCTCCAACATCGATTGAATCGATAATGAACTCTTATCTCTTTCGCCAGATCGACGAAATAATCGTGAGTATAGAAATCGAATAAAACTAACCATCTAATATTGTCTCTTTAATTTCAAAAAACAAAAAAAAAAAGAAAAGAAAAAATAGCTGTATATTTATACGTGTATATGTATATTATACACACACACATATATATATATATATATATTATAGAGGTGCACGATATCATGCTATTCGTATGCAAGGAAAAAGACAATCCGCGACTGAAAAAAAGCTGAAGAGCAAATGTAAATGAGAATAAGGGATGATATTGTATCTTATGAATGAAAAAAAGAAATATGATTAAAGGAAAAAGCAAAGAGATGGCGTACGTAAGTACAAGTAGTAAACGAGTGTTAGCGAGAAGAGATGCGAGTTCTGTGTATTTGTACGTGTAAAAGCGCGCGCGTTTGTATATGCATGCACGTATAAATGTCGGGAGAAACGGAGGATGGGAAAGGGGGGCAAAGGAGAAGAAACAACATCTCCTAACTCGCTTGCTCGCACGCACGCACGGTCGATCGTTCCTGCTGGCAGCCATTTTGTGCTTGCCCGTAGACCCGACATTCTATCCTGGGAAAGTACTGTCCGTGATTCGTTTTATCCATCCACTTGTTTACCTGATTACGCATTTTCTATTCACACGAGAAACATAAGAACGAAAAGATATCGTGTAAAAGTATGTATTTTCGATTGAGGAACAAATTTTTTAAAATATCCTGATGCTCGAATCGATCGAACGTTTGTACAATTTAGGACAATTAATTCTACATCAAAATATATCCTTCCGTAGTTGATTCGGTACAACCTTGATTGTAAAAATTGTTTACTTGTGACCGCTTTTAGCGTTAAATTTCCTTACTTTTTATTGCTTCAATAAGCAATAATATGCCAATGTTAAAAAGAGATGAATTTATCGAACAAAGGTTATCGTTCGCTTGATGACCGTGTGTCTAAAGTCAGCTATTTTAATCAATAGCAGAGATTACACCAATGTATACATATTTCTCGCTAATTAAAATATACTTTATACTTGTCATTGTTTCTCCATCATTAGTATGAAACGCAATATTTCGTTATTTCAAGGATTTTTATCGTTATCTATGAAAACCAGAAATCTAAATCGGATCGGAAAAAAATATCAAGCGAGATATTAAGTGCTACGATATTATTAACTTTGCTTTAATCAGAAAAACAAATAATGAAAAGTTAATGAAAAAAAATTATATAAAAGTATATATAATAAATAAACGTAAAAGAAATCCATCGGATGATAAATATGCATGCTATTAATGAAATATTTACGAGTTGAAATGTAAATCGTATGTAGATGAATTGCTAACTTGTTTTTCGGAATTGTTAAAATTTAAAGTTGGCTTCTTTTATTTGTCATTTCAAAAAATAAAAATTATATTATAAGAAAGATTTTAGAGGAACGAAAAATAAAATAAAATAAATCAAAAAGTAGGTAAAATTCAAATAATATATATATAGTTGTGCACCGATCACGATGAAATATATAATGAAACATCAATTGAATTTTATCGATATTTTTATTTCACGAAGATAATTTATCAATTTTACAAAAGTAATTATTAATGATATCAAAAAATTGGCAATGATGTATCATCAACAATAATCGTTAATTATCTCAAGAATCTTTCGGATTTCACGGCTTTTTGCTTGCTCTTTTTTTCAAAAGTTTTATCTTTTCTAATATCAATCAAATTAATAAATTGTATTAATATTACTTTTAAAATTCGACTATTATTATCAATTAGTAAAGTAAAAAATAATACAATAGTTTGAAAAAAAATAAATAAAACAAATAAATAAAAATTGTAGAAAATAATATCGTGCGGAAGAATTTAAAAATAAAGATTCGATAAATATTTGAAAAATAAAAAGGTGAAACGATATATAATAGGATAGATAATTGGAACGAATGAATCGTGATGTGTGTTTACATAAAAAACAAAACTATAGTTATTATATATTATCGCATATCGATCGATCGTTCAGAGATAAATCTCGACAAAACTATAGTTTCGTTTTTACAGAATTCATCCTGAACACTAGGTAGATTTAATAATAAGATATACGTTAAATTTGTATTATTACGTAAATCAAAACAAGGTCATTGTTTATCTTCTAATTTGAGTTTATCAAGCAGTTTACGTTAATACCTGAATGTTACTTGGGTAAAAAAAAAAATAATCGAAAATTTAAATTTAATATAATATATATATATATATATGTATATGTATATATATTTAAACAATACATAACTTTTCGTTTATTTCATTTGTTTATACCCATTTATCATATTTTTCTTAATAAATCTGTTTTTAACTTTCTTATCTTAATATGAATCCAATAATTCATTTCCATTTTTTTTCAAGTTTATAGCAGCAGCATATAACATCAAGTCCAATGGACTGTGATATCATTATTCAAAATTCATACAACGATAATTGAATTCTAGTAATGTTTCTATTGTGCTAAATAAGATTTTTCCTTAATTGATATGATGATGAGACGGAAATAATTTATAAAATGCGTATCAAATATTAAATACTGATCGATTTCTATTTGCGAAGATGACCTAGTGAACTTTCAAATAAAGATGAAGATAGAAAGACGTAAAGACGAGGTCGCGTCTATTGTGATCGTAATCGATCGTAAGCCACGTTAAATCCGCATCGTTGCATGACATACAATGGTCCATGATGATGTTACGCGAAATATTGTTTTCCATCTAATCGTGCTAAAAACATTAGAAACGATCGAAAGGGCAGTCAATGTACATGGCATGTGCAAATAATATACGCATTATACTGCGAACTATACGATACCGGTTCTACAGAAGGCAAGCTGAAGGATCGCTACGGTTCAAACTGGAGAATGTGTGCGTCACATGTATATAAGTCGCGTACCGGCTTCACTATGGTCGTAACGCCACGCAAACGCATACACTAAACTATTCGAATACGCACACGCGCTACACCACGCTACCACGAGACGACGTGAGACGAGACGAGACGAGACGAGACGAGACGAGACGAGACGAGACGAGACAGGACGAGACAAGACGAAACGAGACGAGACGAGACGAGACGAGACGAGACGAGACGAGACGAGACGAGACGAGACGAGACGAGACGGGACGAGACGAGACGAGACGAGACGAGACGAGACGAGACGGGACGAGAAGGGACGGGACGAGATGGAACAAGACGAAATGAGACTACACTAGACTAGACTAGACGAGATGAGATGAGACGAGAGACGAGACGAGACAAGACGAGACGGGACGGGACGGGACGGGACGGGACAGGACGGGACGAGACGGGATGGGACAGAATGGGACGAGACGGGACGGGACAGAATGGGACGAGACGGGACAGAACGAGACGGGACGGGACAGGACGGAACGAGACGGGACAGGACGGGACAGAACGGGACAGGACGGGACAGGACGAGACGAGACGGGACGAGACGGGACGAGACGGGACAGAATGGGACGAGACGGGACAGAATGGGACGAGACGGGACAGAATGGGACGAGACGGGACAGAATGGGACGAGACGGGACAGAATGGGACGAGACGGGACAGAATGGGACGAGACGGGACAGGACGGGACAGAATGGGACGAGACGGGACAGGATGGGACAGGACGGGACGAAACGGGACGAGACGGGACGAAACGGGACGAGATCGGACGAGACGGGACAGGACGGGACAGAACGGGACAGGACGGGACAGGACGAGACGAGACGGGACAGGACGAGACGAGACGAGACGAGACGAGACGAGACGGGACGAGACGGGACCGAGACGGGACAGGACGAGACGGGACGAGACAAGACAAGACGAGACGAGACGAGACAGGATGAGACGAGACGAGACGGGATGAGACGAACCGAGACGAGACGAGACGAGACGAGACAGGACAAAACGGAACGGAACGGAACGGAACAAAACGAAACGAAACGAAACGAAACGAAACGAAACGAAACGAAACGAAACGAAACGATACGAAACGAAACGAAACGAAACGAAACGAAACGAAACGAAACGAAACGAAACGAAACGAAGCAATACGACACAATGCGACACACCACGCACTAGGTAAGTGGTGAATATATACGTGCTCGATAAAAGCGTGCACACTGTCGTGCACCACGTATGGATAAAAAGTACAACGTTGTGTGAATCGATGGAAATACAAGCTTCTTACCATCGTGCGCTTTTATCGAAGGCTGGATAGGTTTGCGTGTTGATCGTTTCAAAAATCCATCCTTTCTTGCCAGATTCGAGATTCTTTTTCCTTCTGTCGATGCTCCTGTTATTGTTCATGTGGATTCATCGAGGATGGTGTATTCCAGAAGGTAATCCAATTCCAAGAAAGATGACCAATTTTCCGGTATTGTCGAGTGTCTCATGACGCGTAGTAAATTCACCTCACGACCTCGTTCCCACGCACCTACATAACCACGCATAAACGAATACACTAGTAACAACTATCATTCAACCAGATCTCGATATGTTAAATACACAAGCGCTCGCGTCCGTACACATTTTTGCAAACACATATATTTGCACTGTATGCACTTTGCATTGTGTATACTTAAGCTTGATTATCCATGCGACACTACATGTTCTTCTTTTTCGGTAGTAGCGTTAACTAACCGGTGTGGCTCGTCCACCTTCACTCTCACTTACTCGTTTCAACCTTGCTTTGTTTCTCTCCGTTTCTAATTTCCTCCGATTTTTCCCTCCCCCCCCCTCCTTTTTTTTTTTACATTCTATTATATTTTTTTAATTCTCTTAAGCTTTCAAAGTAAATACACATAGTGATCGTACACAGTTTTTTGTCACACTCGATAAACACGAACATGCGACGAAGGAACAAACATACGTAGCACTTTCCCAAAGTCCGAGAACACGTAAGTACATTGTACGTGATTCCTTTTTACGAGACCACATTCGTAAGCCTGAATAGATTCAATAATTGCCTCTTCTTCAAGTTCTGAATGTGTAGACAAAAAGATATAGTATAATTAGAAATTACGAAACTGACATCGCCGTTTGATCAACCAGCCATACTTGCAATATATGTCCGGGCGACACTCGTTACAAGCAGAATACACAAAACACAACGAACGGGACGCTAATACTAACACAGAAACGAACATGCCCGTGCGCATTCGTTCGTTTGTCGTTTGCTCGCGTGCTCGCCCTACTACACGCGCAAGACACACAGAGTCAGAGCTATCGAGAAAGATAGAAATAGTAGGATGAAAAAGGGAAAGGAAAGAGAAGATCGGAGCATCTACGAGAGCGAGAACGAAAAAATATAGTAGGTGCGTGCGTGCGTGCGTGCGTACGTGCGTGTGTACGTGCGTGCGTGCGTCGTGCGTGCGTGTCGTATATGTATTATGTATACGTATTTGTGTTTGTATATGTATGTGTAGAAAAGAGAAGTTGCACGCAGCACCCTATCCGTCTCTATCTGGTAGCTATCGAGGATACACGATTATCATGCGCACTCTCTCTTTTTTCGTTTCCACTCGATGCCTCTGTTTCAGTTCCTGCATTTGTAAACGTCTACCGGTCTTCAACTGATCCGAATCGGTGTTCTTCGTTTCGATCGCGCACTCTCACAAACAAACACACATACCGACTGTAGTCTACTCGTGTATACATCGAGAGACGAAGCAGAACTCCTTCGTCGTCTCGTTCGGCCGACGCCGCGCGAGAAATATACACACTTTCTTTTCGAAATATCGAATTTTTCTCTCACTTTGACACTTTCGAATCTTATTGATGCTATGCCAAAGTACCGTAAGTACACATACCTCGTCTATTTATTCGAAAAATCCCGATTTTCCGGGCTGTGACGAGTAAAGAAAAAATGCAGACACCGCACCTCCCTTGTCAGAAAGCACTCACGGCAGACCGCAACACATGGCTACGGGCCTCCACCAAGATCGGGCGTCCTCGACTGTATTCGGCAAACTACGGTTAGGACCGTATCTATCGCTTCGGTTACCCTTCTGCTTCCATATAAAAAAGAAATGAATCCTGTCATTGTACAAATAATTTTCAATAGATCAAATACTCTATAGTTTTATATGTTATAAATACAATTTTCGATGATTCTCGTTATTCATTCCATATACACACATGCGCGCGCGTGCACACACACACATGCACGCGCGCGCACGTGTGTGTGTATATATATATATATATTTAAATTTATAAAATATGTAAATTGTAGTTTCAATTTGAATATATCGAAATTTATTATACATTGTATTATTCATATTTCATTAATTTATATATCACGTTTTATTATATTATACTATCATAAATACTATATAATGATTCGTTATTAGTCCAAAATTATATTAAGTATTTTAAAGCGTTGAAAGATATTGTTAAAAAAATTGAAATACATTTTTGTAATTTAAAGATGTTTCAGAATTTCATAAAAAAATAAATATTATATATATAAGAAAACAAAAAAGAAGCGAAATCAATAGAAAAAAAAAAGATAAAAGATAGGGGAAGGGGCGCTTGGTTATTGGTTTCCGGTGCTGGCCAACCGTTAGGAGCCGGGCGAGGGTTCTGCACAGGCGTCCTCCGTCGTCTTCTACCGAAGGCCGTGTGGTGTCACGGTGAGCGTGGCAAAACCCGGAAAGAAGAAAAGAAGCCGAAGGAGCGTGAAGAAGTACGAAGGAATACGAAGGAGCCCGAAGGAGCTAAAAGACTCTCCTCCTATTTCTTCTCTTCATCATCTTCTTTTAGTTTTCTTCACCGAAACCAGCTCCTGATTATCAGTATAGTACATACATATACGTATAATATAACGAAATAAAATTTTGATTCTTTTCCCATTATCTTTATAATTTTAACTAAATTTTTTTCACACGATTTTTATTAACATTTAAATCACAGATCTAATACAAAATTTAATAATGAAAATGAAATTATAGTTTGGCAATTATTAAGTTTGAATTATTAAGTAGGAAAATTATTTCATTAAAAATTTCGTGCAAGTATATAAAATGATCTTGCTACTTTTTTGTTTTCTTTTCTATTTTTTTTCTTTTTTTTTTTGCTCTTTTTTTCTTTCTTCATTTTCATGTTATACGCAGATAATTTATATATATATATATGTTGCTTTTTGATAATATCAATGTGATATATTGTATCTTTATATGCATGTATTATAAACGATCAAATTAATATCGTATTATACTTATTAACTTTGATCTTTGACAATTTCGCAATGTGTCCTCCAAGGTCCCATCTGTAGTTGATATAGAACATTTTATTTCCTTCCATTGCTCTTTATGTTGGTCTTATTCTTTCTCTCTTATTATCTCTCTTCGTCATAACCTCCCCACTCTGCATCGATACCACGCCACTTCGGTTTTTCTACACCCTTCTATATGTATATCCACACCACAGCGAGATATAGAATAGACCTCTCATACAATGCTCTTTTTTTTATCTCGAAATTCGAGGATTATATGACCCTTTACCATTTTCGTGTCACATGCGACGTTATCAATTTCGTATGGTATAAGATAAAAACATTAGTAAAAGTTGAAATCAAAATTAAATATTATTATAAAATTACAAATACGTTATTAAATTTTATATTTTTATATATCTGTCCATTTTTATACGTTATATATATTTTAATAAAAATTGATTTTAAAAATTGATACTGATTTTAAACAAATGTTATTAATTTTAATTTCTTTCATTTTTTCTGCATTTTAGATTATATAAAAAAATTTTTATTTCCAAAATAATTTACCAATTCCGAATATGATTTTTTTTTATTCATGAGAAAACTTTCAATAATTATTGTTTAAATGAAAAAAATTATAATTCGAGAATTAAGAATTATTTAGCAATTTTTTAAATAAAAATTAAATTTAAATTTTGATTATATTAAAATATTATTATGGATAATATATAGACTTAATTATAACATTATATGTTTTTAATTGTATGTAATTGATTTTATTTTAAATGAAATATAAGTGATAAAATTCATTTATGTAAAAATATATTTAAAATGAATATTCATTATAAAATATCAAATCATAATATGTTAAATCTTAGTCAATATACAAGCAAACTGCTATATAATGCATTAAATTTTCTTTAGAAATCTTTTCATAACTACATGTATTATGTACATCATTTTCTATGATTAAATTTGATATAATTCTTATATCAATTAAAAAAAAGTAGATCGTTATGGATATAAGAAATACTTTGATTTTTTTTTAAATATTTTAAACAGGACACAAAGTCCATAAAATGAAAAATATATATATTCTATCACACTGTATCACAGTATGTATATATATATATATATTATATATATATATGTACGTGTATATGTTTAAGTTCATTTATTTAATCGGTTTTTTCAAGTATCATTTCTTTTTCGTCGATAATTCTTAGTTCCCATAATGAACCGTACATACGACGTGATTCATGGCTAAAAGCAAACATACTTGGCAATTCGTTCTATTAAACGATAGCTTTAGAAAAACTTAATGTTTTAAAATTTTCGAATAAACTTATAATTTGTTTCATAATATAATTTTTTGCGGAAAATTGAATTTTTTAATAAAAATATATTTTCTAATAAAAAAAAACTTTTATGTATTTTGTATATTCTAATAGTTGTATTTCTATTTTTGTTATGTTCTCAATCATATAACATAAATTCTGAAACACTTATCTGTTAATAATGTACTAGTATTATATAATATGTAATAATAAATTTATTTAATATAATTTATTATTATTTAATATAATTTAATATAATTTATCTAAATATAAATATAAAATATAAATATAAAATTTAAATATAAAATATAATCTATTTTTCAAGAAAAATAACATTTTTAGCTCATATTTTTTTATACATGTATAGAACTGCTCTATTAAAAGCATAAATGTAGGAAGGTAATGTTTTAAGTTTTAAAAGAACTAAGTGATCTGTTTATTATCATAGTAAATAATATCTATATAATGCAATATTTGCATAATTCTAATAAATATAATATGCCGTGAGATAAATTTCAAAGTTTTCTTTTTACAACTTACAAATTCCAATTTACAAATATTAATAATTTATTGATCTTAGAGATATACTTAGAATATATTTAATCTTAGAACGATAAATTATTTTTTCTAATAAAATGTATAATAATTTAAAATATTTCAAAAGCAAAAATTACTAAAACAATAATGATAAATATCTTCTTAAATAAATGTAAAAAAATTGGAAAAAATTAAAATGTAAAATTCTGTATTTTATGTTTCTCTCTTCTGCTCCAATCCCTTTTATCCTCTTTCTCTCTTTTTCTTCTGTTTACAATCTCTCGTCAGTTATTTATTGTTGAACGTCAGTAACTGAACGATGCTTCGAAACGAAATTAAATGAATCATTGAACTTTGGATGAAATTTTTGCTTCTTATAAAATAGAATTTATTCCAAAATTATTCATATTTATATTCAATATTAAAAAAAGAATGGAAGAAAGAAATCAATTATTATTTTTGATAGATTTGATTGATCTTGTCTTACAGAATGATTTTTATTGGCAAAATTCAAATGAAATAGGATTCAAATATTCTCAATATATAGATCTTGGTTTGATTCTCTCTCTCTCTCTCTCTCTCTCTCTCTCTCTCTCTCTCTCTCTCTCTCTCTCTCTCTCTCTCTCTCTCTCTCTCTCTCTCTCTCTCTCTCTCTCTCTCTCTCTCTCTCTCTCTCTCTCTCTCTCTCTCTCCTCCCCTCTCCTCTCCTCTCCTCTCCTCTTCCCTCCCACACACACACTCATTTATTCACTCATTCACTCTCTCTTTCCTCTCTCTGTTTCCCTGTCTATTCTTTCTGTTTCCCTTTCGATTTCTTGCAATCGATTTACGAAAAATCATTGCAACACGCTGTGAATGTAAATTAGAATAAAAAAGAGAGAAACATATGAAATGATAGAAAAAATTGAAAAAGATAACAATGTTCGTTGTTCTAAGTTTAGTAAGTATGTCCGAGCCACAAGCGAAAAGCAACGTTGTCAACGAATCGATATCCGGATGGGCGTGGCCTTGTCGATCCTCGCGGATGCTATAACATGGAATTTCTCGATACGATCGCAAAATTATCGTTCGCAAAAAGTTTTAGTTTACTAAAAATTAAATTTGAACGAACACCGTTTATTTGACTACTCGACGCGCAGGTTTCTTTGCATAATTTTACCAAAACAAAATTTATTTTATTTTCGTTTATTTTTTTTGCTTTGTGTATTATAATATTAATTTCTGATCAGAATCGTTTTTTTTATAGAATTTCAACATTCAAAAAATCTCAATATTATTAAAAATTGTATAATTTTTTTAATTCATTTTATTTTTGATCTTTCTTTTTTAATCACTTTGTTCAATCGCTATACTAAATATATATATATAATATTTCGAATTTTGTCGGTTTAAGTTATAACTAATTTCATATAATATATATAATATATATAATATTAAAAACGAAATTATATCGTTTCTGTATTATTTCTGAATTTATAAAACATAATAAGAGTTGAAATTACTTATTTAAAAAATATTAAAAGATTCAATTGAAAAAAAAATTTGATCAAGCTTCAGCGTGAGTAGGACATTCCAGAAGCCTAGTTGAATCGAAGAACCGATTGGAAAGGACTGACAGTGTTCGGAATAGTGAAAAGAAGAAAGGACGAACGATAGAAGGGAGGGGGTTGAGAAAAGGGAGCTTGGAACATGATGCATAGAGAGGGGAGGACGGAGTAAGGTCAGAGGAAAAGACAGGGGACAGAACGCGAGAAGAGTATTCGCAGCATGTGGTCTCGTCAACCCTCTTGCATGCTTTTCTTTTCACTTATCTCTGTTGCCTCTCTTTCAAGGCCTATGTGTACCTCGTGTTTTCGTCTACCTTCACACACCGATTTCGTACTTTCATTACCGTTGCTCCATTTGAATTTCCCCTTGGGTTCAAAACTTACTTTCTACCTCACCTACCTACCTCTCTTTGTAAATACTAATTGCTCTATACAAACATCCGAAATGTACTTAACGTTTTCCTTGTCTGTGTAAACTTCCAACAAATTTTTTTGTTTTTTTCTTTTATACGTCTTTTTCTTTATTTTTATTATTATGCATCTATTAATTATATTTATTACATCATTTCTTTTCTTTCTATTTTTAATATATCGCTGCATCTTTTCACTCTTTTTCAATTTTCATTTATTATGCGAAACATCGTAAAAATACGAAGCAATATATCTTCTTTTCCTCACAAATTTTTTCTCATTTAAATTTTTTCAAATATTTTTGTTTTATCTCTTTCGTCTTTCACCTTATTTTCTTTCTCCTTTTCAAATTATTTCTTCCAATAAAACAACAACAAACAAATATATACAAGTGTGCGTGGATAGTACTCATGCTTATGTTTGAAAATAAATTGAAGATCCTCTCGATTTTATTTGCTATTTGTTATATAATATATCCACAATTATCGTAAGTAGCATAGATTATTAGCAATAAAAAGTAACAACATAAACGAACATAGATTAAATAGATGACGATTAATTCGATGTATTGAAAAAAAAATGAAAGAAAAATTAGAGAGCGCTCATGAAATGGTCGGAGACGGCAGGTAGGGAAATCTGTAGTTACGTTACTGAACGACTACCCTCTAGCGATTCGCTAAGTTGCTAGGATACACCCCATGTTCGAACCCTCCCACGATTCGGCTATCGGTGCCCTTCTACCTTTCATCGCGTTGCTTTTACTGTAAGAAAAACATCAACCAGCTAAACTAGAGGCAGATTCAAAGCAAAATTCTACCATTCTAATTTACTGTTAATGTTTTCTTTTATTTGCTCCTTTACTACGTAATCCTAAATGATTGTCAACATTTATCTTGTTAATTTTATATTAGGGATTATTCCATTCGATAAGTTTGTTGACAAAAAATCTTTTTCCATGATAGAAAATTTAAAAATATGTTTTAAAGATTAACGTAAAATATTAAAATTATGTTTATATATATATATATTTCTATCAGATTGAGAAGATCATCTAACAAAAACTTATTTAATTTATTTCTTTTTCATTATAACATTTACATTTTTATATTAATAAAATATATTCATCAAAATTTTAGACATATTATAAATTATTCCTAATATTTCTTTCATCTAAGCCAAATTCACTATTGCTATTTAATTTAAGTATAAAATCAATTGCATTTGTACGCATGCTTTCATTAGATTTTAATGATCAGAACACTTTTCTAATCGATGAAATAACCGACCTGATATTTAAATTTTTGTACTTAGGGTTTCTCTTTCCAATATATATCTTACTCGTTTCGCAAGTATATCACGTATAGTATATTATATATATTTGCTACCTGAACAACTGTACTTTATAAAAACATCAATACAGCGCGCAACATCTTTATACAATATATAAAATTTTTCAAGAAATCAAAACACATGTATTATTAACATATGAGATGATTTATTAATATAAATTAGAAATAAATATAAAAATATAAATAACACTTACCGTTTCCTTCTGAAGACCGGAAGTTGTTCCAGATTTTTTAGTAGTGACATCTTTTGTATTTGACGTGAACTTATCTATTCGACATGTACCGGTTTATTCGGTAACCGGTACTAACCCCAAACATGAAATCAAACACTTTATCATACACTATAACAAATTATTTCACATCCACACTTTTTAAAGATTATGATAACTTAAAGGAATACCATTAATTTAATAATAATATGTAATTTAAGTAGAATTACTCATAAATATACGCTCAAAATGGCAACTCACGAACCAATCGTCTCTGCTTGTGCGTTTACAATACTGATGTTAAGACTTTGTGGTCAAAATAACAACTGTAAAATCAAAAATTTCTATCGCTTTCTTGATAAAATAAACAATAAATAAATCAAGTATATAATGTAAATCAATTATATATGAAAGTAGTCTTTATTATGTTATTAATATATATAATATAAAATTTGAAAATTATTATGTCGCATATTGAAATTGATTAAGGTATGTAAAATCCGGCAGTCACAGGTCGGAGCGCCACTAGTGTCATGGCCTTTTCCTGTTCACTCTTACTCCTAAGAAGACGTGAACGAAAGTTATATGGTAAGGAATTCGAAAGTTCGATGTCTTTACCCGACCGGTTGTGTTAAAAAAGGTGATATTGAAAAATATTAAAAATTTATGAAAAGTAATTCGTGATCAAAATATATAATACGCTCTAGAATTTATCAGTTAAAAGTGTTCTCGGTCGACCACATGGCCACATGTCTTTATGATACTCATATACGTTTCATATCAACAAAGTTATGGCGTTTCATAAATACATTCAAAACAATTATAAATGTCAAATCGAAAAGAAATTGGGTCTAATGTGCATGTTATTTCAAGTTTTCTGTTTTGTTATAATTTGTGTCAAATTTTGCATTTGAACTGAACAATGTTTATATATCTTTTATTCATTTTATTTCTTTTTCTTCTTAACAATGTATTATATTAATTATCATACGACGTGTATAAAGATTATTTGAATCCGTGAAAAATTATTTTTGAAGTATATTCGATAGTTAATAATATTTTTCTAAGGAATAATTATTATTTGAGCATTCTGTAATCAATACATATTTTTTTTTTTCACAATATATATTTTTCTTTATCCTTTGATATTAAAGATAATTTGCAACACATGACAATCTATTAAATTCTTAATTAATAAATATATTATATTTCCATTTTATTTATCATACACAAATACATTAATTAAGATTGATATCATCAAAATAATCCATAAAAATATATATAACATAAGTTTTTAATAATAATTTATATTTTATAGATAAATCATGGCTGAAATGGAAACATACGATGATATAGTGGTACCTACCACAACGACATTACCAGTGGCCCTTTCTGCAGAACTACCTGAAATTAAATTATTTGGCCGCTGGAATTGTGATGATGTACAAGTAAATGATATGTCTTTACAAGATTATATTGCCGTTAAAGAGAAAAATGCAAAATATTTACCACATTCTGCTGGACGTTATGCTGCAAAAAGATTTCGAAAAGCTCAATGTCCTATAGTCGAACGTTTGACAAACTCTTTAATGATGCATGGTAGAAATAATGGGAAAAAATTAATGGCAGTGAGAATTGTAAAACATGCCTTTGAAATAATTCACCTACTCACGGGTGATAATCCTTTACAGGTAATTAATATTTTAAATTATTATTTTTACATTCTTATGTGGAAGTTACAATAAAAATGCATTTATGTTTGAATAAAGGTTCTTGTGACTGCTATCATTAATTCTGGACCTAGAGAAGATTCTACGCGTATTGGTCGCGCTGGTACAGTTAGGAGACAGGCGGTGGACGTTTCTCCATTACGACGAGTAAATCAGGCTATTTGGTTGTTATGTACAGGTGCTAGGGAAGCTGCGTTCCGTAATATTAAAACCATCGCCGAATGTTTAGCCGATGAACTCATTAATGCTGCCAAAGGTTCGTCTAACTCTTACGCGATTAAAAAGAAAGACGAACTCGAACGTGTTGCTAAATCTAATCGATAAATATGTTCATTCGTATAAAAACATAAAAATAAATGATCTATCTTTAAAACGAATTTTGTTATATATATATATATATACCCCATTTCTTTCATTAAAATTATTCATTAATGTTATTAATGAATCATGACAGGAAAGAGAAAATCAAACGTACTAATTAGAATTTAATTTTATGAAAATTTAATTATATGAAAATGAAAAAATAAAATTGAAAATCGATTCAAGAAAAAAATATAAATAATTAGAAATTAATTTTGTATATGGTTACATATGTCAAATATGATTGGTAGTTTATTCGGTAACGGTGGTGCCGTGATGCAGTGTTACCACTACAGAAAATGTATCGTAATAATTCCGACATTGACTCGAATCGTATGGTCGCGTAATTGGTTTTTATTTTAAGCGGATCGTACGTGTACGATCATGTCAAATATACTGAAAAAGGTAAGACGTTCATATAATTAAATGTAATGGATAACAATTGAATAATTTTTTTATTTCCGAAATATGATCTTATCATCTCCTTCAAAACATAACCAAATTATTAATATATAATAATATAGTATAGTCAATATTTATAACATTCAATGATGTTTTTCGATTCATTTTATTTGAACATGGTATCTATTTATTCGTAGACAACAGGATTAACGGGACTCGCTGTGTCCTCGAATCCTCGTTTGGAACTTAGTGTATTATACGATAGAATTTTGCGACTTTCAACTCATTTGCCGAAGGAATATATTTACAGAAAGTCTGTCGAGAATTTGGCGAAGGAAAGAATCAATATCGTGAAAGAGGTAATTTTTCACTTAAAAATTGTTTTGTTGTACTCTGCATGAAAGATGTTTGAAGTAGATTTTTATATTGAATCGAATTATTGTTCAAACTATTGATGTGGCATACTTAACATTACAGAATGAAAATGTTGCCGTTATAGAAGAAAAGATAAATCAAGGACAAGTAGAAGAATTAATAAATCATGCGAAAAATGAAATATTCTTGATACAAGAGATAATTGAACAGCGACCATGGGAAAACTTGTTGGAGAAAGCACCACCACATCAATGGACTTGGCCAGCTTACAAATAATTTTAATTGTTTTTAATGTATTTGTAAATAGTATTGAATAAGCTTGTTTCTATGCTTATCAATTTTTGATGTAATCCAATTGTAGATTAAATTACGTATCTATATATCACATAGCCAACAATTGTGTTCATTTGTAGCTTTCCTAATATGAGATGAATATAGAGGTTAACTCTATATAATATTTGTAATTGGTTCACATTCGACTGATAATATTTCCGAGAAGTTGAACAACGAACGGAGAAAGTCAGAAAATTTGTTAATTCGAATGTTTGGTGGAAAAAAGTGGCGAAACGTTGAATGGCAACACCTACTAGATGGAACGGAGAAACAGTCACATGACACACTCGAATAGAAGCTACGTTGAAAGGAATGCAGCAAGGAAAAAGATACGAAGGAAGGTAGGGGAAAGGACAATGTTATACGTTGCACAGTTAGAAGAAAAGGATGCAGATATGGTAGGCAGGTTGGTAGATAGATGAAACACGAGCAATGGTAGGAGAACGGTTTTAACAAACGTTCGCAGGGGTGGGGATTCGAGAGCCGCCGTTGCCGCCGCCACCGTCGCTCAGTTCCGATTTCGCGTCGCGTTCGAGGATAAGGACCGCGCGGATCGCACTCTCTTTCGAGTCGTCTAATCATCTGGACGTTGTGTGCAGTTCTACGGTTTCACACTTTGTTTTCTTCTTCCTCTTTTTCCTTCTTTTTCCCTTTCTTTTTCCCCCCTTCTGTCGTCATACTTTCCTCTTCCAACTTTCCTGTCTTCACATTCTTATTCCGCTTCTCATTCTTTTTTTCGTCGATACCTACTTTCTCATTCACTTCTCTATCCGATTTTCGTTCGAAATATAACAACGTTCGCTATTGTGACACAGGTGCAGATATCAAAAGTACATTTATAGTATCGCGTAGTCAAGATATTTAAAATTAACGTTAGAAAGATGTGCGTGTGTTATAACACGCGTGAAACAAAAAACGAATCTCTAGAATAATAAAAATCGATTAATCAAACATCGCATAATTTAACTTTTATGTTACCTGCTGTCCATAACTCTATATCGTCGTGTTAATTAAAACAAGTAAGTACGTACATAGATGTAAGTATAATAAGTAAAACAATCGACATATCTAACAACATGTATATATTTATTTATTATAATCGATAATCGTAATCCATAAATTTTCAATTTCGATGAATAATATGATATATATATATATATATATATATATATATATATCATATTAAAAATTATCAATATATGAAGTTCAAGCAATAACAATAATTATAATATATAATAAAAAGCAAATCTTTGAAGTGTTGTTTAATTAAAGGAATGAATTTTCTATGAACTTCAGTTTAGATAGAAGATAGAAACGTGTTACGAGAGAAAAGATGTTTGTCAAATTTGTAAAAAAATGTGTAACTGAAATGGACGCTAACGAACGCAATAGAAGTTTCATCTCAACGGTAAATGTGTAGATTCTGAAACAAGGAACAATACTACGTGGAAAAAAGCGTGTTCCTGTTCCCGTTCCCGTTCCCGAATACAATGCGCGTAATTTTGTTGATTGCGACGAAACGAAAGCGGTAGAGATATTAGTATCGCTCGAATGAACAGCGAAAACGGCCTCGCGGGAAATTCGCGTTCCTTTCCTAACGTTGTTTATTGGTTTTCTCGAACGATTCTCGAATCGGTTCTCGTTGCAGAGAAAAGATTTGATACAAAAGAAATATCAAAGGAATTGGCGAAATCGGAAGAAGGTTAACGCGCCGTGACGTTGCCCCGTTAGATGCCTCTCGGCTGATGCGCTCCTACCGCCACTACTAGCTTTGTTTATACAGGCACTCTTGAATCATTCCTGCAACGCCATCTTTTCTCTTTTTATTCTTATTTTGATGATGGTATCAAGTTTAATATCGTTCAAGATCGCGAATGGCAGGATTCGAAATTCCGCGACGCAAGCAAATTCACCGTAAAGCAAGCGATCGATAAAGATAGATAAAAGTTTAGGTGCGATTCAAGTTTCACGGGAAAATCGATTCACTTCGGTGTAACGTTCCGCTGTTCGGTTTTCTTACCGGTTCACGTTACTGGATTCCATAGGACGAGATATAACTATCCGAGGATGACGACCGATTTTATTCACATGTTTTATGAAGGAAAAACACTTTGAAAGCATATGTGATCAAAGCATAGAAAATTTATGTAAGATTCGGTTTGTATGCGCATACTACACGTTCTCGAATTTGTTCGCCCAATCACAACCACATCTAATTTTAACTATTACTTGTGTGAATCTATGGCAACGCGTACATATGCAATTTTTATTAGTCATTTAATAAAATTAAAGAAAAGCTTTCGCTTCCAATAGTTTCCAATTAACGAAAGAATATCTCATCTAGGAATTGCGGATCGTAAATAAATAGTTGTTTTATCGTTGTCGTTTCCTTTAGAACACGGTTGACTTTTCACAACCAAAAAATTATCGGGTTTTGCGCGCTTTCTTTTCTTAGAAATCGTTCTTCCAACATGGATGGTTACGGATCCTTTTCTGTTTTTATTCAATTCGCTGTTTTCCCATTTTTATCCCAATCAATGTCTCGTTCATAGGCGATTTCTTTTTTTTTTAAAACATTTCTTATACAGAGAGTGATAGATTTAAAAGAATAGCATTCGAACGCGAAGCAAAATCGTTTTGGTCTTGGACGCATCGTTCCTCTTTTGCGCAAATACAGCTTTCACTTCTCGCTGGCTCTTGCCATTTGCCCTTCAGCGTCGAGGACGTCACTGTCTGCGTTGAATTATCGCATAATATAATTCTTCGTCGAATAGTGGAATAAGTAATAATTTTGATTATAAGTTGATAAAAATAGAATAAATTTTGTCTATTTTCGTTAAGATCAACAATAGGATTTTTCTTCCAAGAGAGAAGTACGATTACTCAACGTTTTTTTTTCGAGTCTACGAACTTGCAAAGAATCAGAGGTCCGTGCAATACGTTCAGGAAGTTTCGCAACGAATGTTTCATCTCACGAAAGAATCGTACGTTGTGCGATCGACCTGATTTTCGGTGTCAGTTTCTTGAACAGTTCAAGTATCGCGAAGAACGACAACGAATGTAATCGGAAATAGACACGGAGAATGACGATAATGAAAGCGTTTGGAAATTTTCGGAAAAATAGTCGACGCAAAAAGCAGCGGCTAATCAAAGGGATTCACGGATGGAACAAACGATGAGGATCGAATCGATCGATCGTATATGTACTTACATGGATCACGGATCGACGATCGTATCTACCTCCGCTCTGCGTCCAAAAACTTCCGCGCTATCTTTCATTCTCTTTCTTTCTCTCTTTCTCTCTTTCTCTCTCCCTCCCTTCCTATTCCCTCCTTTCGTACTCTGGCATGCAACTAGCTCTCTCTTTACCGGTATAAGTAAGTATGTACCACATCGCTCGGTTGCCTCTACCATATAGATAAAGTATACGCACACACGCCGTTCCGTCCCTTCTCTTTTCTCCACCTTTCGCTCAATCGGTCTGCGAACCTTGCTACGTAGCTTTCCTTCCGCATACCAAAATTCCTGGGAAACGATGCTGAGAAAATAATTCCGAACGATGTAATTTTTTTTCTCTTTCGCTAGCGTTCTTTCGCCCGTTCTTTCTTCGGCTGGTTCGTTCGCTCCGTCGAATCCGACGATCGTCGAAGTTTTTGCGCTCTTACCAGCCAACACGCATGCGCACAGGTGCGAATGGAATAGGTGCGGCACACTGCACTTGCGCGACTGAGACTGACCTAGATGCCTCGCGAATAAAACACATCCGTATTTATTCTCGATATCCTACCGTTCTCTCGTGTATCTCCTAATATTAGTATCTCGAGTATCTCACAATACCCCCTTTTCTTCGATTTTTTCCTTCCTATAAATCATGATCTTTCCAAAATAATGCGAAATATCGAAATAATCGGGTTTTCATAGAAATTCTTTTGAATTTCGATACGAAACGTTTACGCGGAAACGTGGGTTCGAACTAGGAGCATAAAACGACAAGACTTACCAACGTTCGGCCAACTCAAACGATAACCGGTTATGCGTTTTGTTCGCTCTCTTTCCGTGGAACTCGCCTTCGTTCTTGGATAACGTTTCGGACATTTGCTCTCGATCTTAAGATCGCGCATCTATCGCGCGTTTCGTGATCAGAGTTAACGATCCACGACCGATCTATCTTTTGAGTAAACGAACGAATTTTATTCAAATTTCTCTCCTTCATCTTCGTAAGCTTACGTACGTAAGTTAGAAATATGGGGAATTAGAGAACGTTACGCAAAAGGACGGACGAATCGATTCGTTCTTTCTTTGTCTTCGTGAATTCCTCGCGCGCGATGATCGAATTTCGGTCATG
The DNA here is from genome assembly GCF_029169275.1 of Apis cerana. Classification (NCBI taxonomy): domain Eukaryota; kingdom Metazoa; phylum Arthropoda; class Insecta; order Hymenoptera; family Apidae; genus Apis; species Apis cerana. The sequence continues at coordinate 13,294,218 of NC_083856.1, forward strand.
AAACACGTTCGCGGCTTCGAAAGCGAAGAGAGAACGCAGACGCGTACGGGCTGACAGTTATCGCGGCTTGTCCGCTCTCACCGGATATACCAGATCGAACTTGTCCGCGTTCTCCTAAGGGAAGACTTTCTTTTTCGCGCGTGGACCGCGACCTCGATCCGATTTCATCTGTCTCTCTCTCTCTCTCTCTCTCTCTCTCTCTCTCTCTCTCTGTCTCTGTCTCTGTCTCTGTCTCTGTCTCTGTCTCTGTCTCTGTCTACTTTCCACAAATTAGAAATGGATTAATATTATCGTACGATCTCGTGATAGTCAGCAAACATTTTTATCATCTCGAATATGGATCGTCGATGGGCACCGATGAACGAACGAAGGTCAAAGAAGCGTGACGATCGAAGTCGAAGCTTTCTCTTCATATTGCGCAACGAGTTCGGGACGATTTATCCGCATTTCTCGTTACTGCATAAATTCGACCGCGATATACGAACTCGAATGCACGCGTAATCTATCGTTCGTTGGCCGGTCGATTTATTCGAACTCGAACCGATTCGAACCCGTTAGGCAAAACCGTTATCGTCGGTATCGAGCGTGGTTGTTGCTCTTCGCTTTGCTCGATTCGCTTCCGCGGGCAACGAGCGTTTCCTTCGCGCCTCTCGCAACTACTCCCCTCAAATTCCCGTCTCGAAACGAAACTACTTTTATCCACTCGATCGTGAAATGAAAAATCGTGTCTTCTTCCTTTCTTTCTTCCTTTCTTTTTTTTTTTTTTTTTCACAGAAGATGGAGGCTCGGTCGAGGTATCATCCGTAGTGATCGCGCAGGTGGGCAGTTCGCGCCAACATGGGCAACAATGGAAGCAGCTCTCGGGAACAACAGATCGGATCCGTGTGCTCGAACGGGGTGGATGGAACGAACGGTCATCACGGATGGTCCCAATCGTTCCCTCGAGAGTTGACGAGACACAGGTCGCAGCCGAGCGCCGCGCGGAAAGTTCTTCCCGAGCCGCCGGGTCAAAGGCTGCGCGCGACCGACAATGGGAGCATCATACACAACGGTGGAACGATCAGCGGCCGCAGACCGCCGACCTTCGCCTCGTCCCGCGATCTCGCCAAGGTAAAGGGTGTCCGTAAGTAAGAGGCGAAACGAAAACTCGCGAGCAGCTGGCCGCGATTCCCTTCATCTCTCGTCTCTCGTTGCAGCGCAACGATCATCCGCCTCCGTCGTTTCGAGAGAGGAGCGGCTCCGCCTCGAACCTCCTTCGACCCTGCTCCAGACGTATCGACCGCCACTATTATCGATCGAGTCGCGACTACCCGAGCGACGCGAGCGCTCCCACCCTCGATCCGAAGAAGTTCGGCAGCGAGCCCGATCTCCGCTCCGCGGACCTCGTCGAGCCGTCTGCTATGATGGTGGAAAGGGACGCCGTGGAAGCGGAAGCGTCGCGCCACCGCCACCACTACCACCACAACGGCAAAGACTCGAGGGAACGGCTCGTGGAGAGCGGATGCTCCAAGGCTAGGAAAAAGTACAAAGCTCCCGCCCCGCCCGCCTCCCCCCGTCTCCGCGCCAACGCCTCGCCTCCGACCGAAATCTCTCGCCCCCCGAGCCGAAACCTCGATCCTCGCCTCTGTACCCTCCACTCTCGAGCCGAGCATCAACCAGCCAACGAGCAACAATCGAATCGGCCCAAAGTCGAACCACCGCCCCGAAGATCTCGATTGTTCAAGACCCGCGCCGAGTCGAAGAGAGCGCAGATCGGTTGGCAGTTGGCAGCCGCCGACACGCGCGACCCGATCAACCTCGGCGACTCGCGTTCCGACAACGAGCTCGCGACCGAGGCGGCCGTCGAGAGTGATCGCCGCCGTATCCCGCCCAGACACTCCCGGCTCTCCGAGCATCATCACGGGAAGAGCAACACTCTTCAAAGAAGCATCAGCAATCCGGAATTCCAAGCCGAGTTGATTCGAGTCGCTAAAAAAGTACGCGATAAGTTGGACTCGAGCGGGTTGAAATTGACGGACGGGTCGATACGCGACACCCGATACGATCGAAAACTGCCCGCTTCTCGACCGAGCGGTAATAATCGGCGTAAACAAGTCGAACGCGGGAAGGAGAATCGGGAAGGCGGGGAGGAGGGATGCGCGCAGGGGCCAAGGTCGAGGGATCGTTTCGCGAGACACGAGATGGAATCGCAACGGGATCAATTTCGGGACGAGAACTCGGATTCTGACGGTTCGAAGCTCGCCACGGTCGATCGATCGCGAGAACGGACGAGTAACTCCGTCTCGAACGAACGATCAGCAGCAGGAGGGGGAGGACAGGACGAGGCGTAAGTCGTTTCTTTTTCATCGCTTTTTTCCAATCCACCAATCACTCTTGTACTTGTCGTACTTACTTACTGGTTCCCGATTAGATTTGCTCCCATCACAGCGCAACCCGCAACTCCGAAAACTACTTTCTACTTCGGCATGAATGAACGTTTCTCGGGCGAATCCCGCAATGACGAGGATCGAGACGCGATCGCCCGAGAATTCCACACCGTTGCAGTATCCAAGCACTCGGATCGGGACCGTGGAGACGGCAGAACTTCCATGGACGGGATTCTCGACGACGTGGGCGAAGATAACGTGAGTTGCTCATCTCTTACCTTTTGTTTCGATCGACTCGATCAATCGAGTCCTTTTGCTTCCAGGAGAAAAACGTCGTGGAAAATATTTCGTTGAAGTTGCGGCCAACCTTGCCGAAAAAGCAATTGGAAATCCCGCGATTCTCGCCATCCGCTGCCTGGAGATTGCTCTCCACGTTGGAAACTCCGGGTCCGAGCATGAGCACTGCCAGCGAAGAAATGCCGGTTTGAAATCTCCCTCTCTCTTTCTCTCTCTCTGTTTATCTATTTATTTATCTATCGGGTTGTCGGGAAATAATTTCGTTTTTTCATACGAGTACGTCGCTAGTCGAACGTTTATCCAGCTAACTTCATTCTAGAGTAGAAATCATTGGGTTGTTCGGAAAGTAATTTCGTTTTTTCACACGAGTGTCGCTAGTCGAACGTTTATCCAGCCAACTTCATTCTAGAGTAGAAATTATTGGGTTGTTTGGAAAGTAATTTCGTTTTTTCACACGAGTGTCGCTAGTCGCACGTTTATCCAGCCAACTTCGTTCTAAATCGTGTTGTTATTATGGTATTTTGAGAGTTGACATTTCATGGTTTATTTATAAGAAAAATTAGTTCTATTCTGTACGTGTTTTACGTGTGGGATAACAAAGATGCAAAACCGAAAGGAGCATTTTCGGCATATTTTACTTTTAAGAGTATGTAAAAGGTGTATTAACAATGCACCAATATCAAAGCTTGTTTTCAAAATTTCGTTCCGACATTAAAGATGCACCATGTTCTGGAAGACCGACCAGTCGAAGATCTAATGAAGACAAAATAAAGGCACCGATCAAAACGAACCGATGAATAATGAAATTGCTACGGGAATTTGTCGAATTCTATTGTTCACGTGTTAAAAAAGTGCGTTTCATTTAAAAAAAAATGAAATTATTTTTTGAACAACTCAATATCTCTATCTTTCTCTATATTCTTCCTCCTTTGATACGGTCAAATCCTATCCACGATGAATCGATCCGTTGCAGGTGATGTTCGAGGAACGGATAGAGCGACTCTCGAGACCGCCCCCGCTTTTCCCACTCTCGTTGGGAGCGCGGAGTTGGCACGACAAGTCCGGTGATTCCGGGATATCGGGGGATGCCGGGGCCGGTAACGAAGACTCTTTTGACGTGAGCACGATCAACAGGGCGAAGACTACGGTGACCAGGCCGACTTGGACGCCGCAGCAGGACTTGGGAGAGGAATCGAGCAGCGACGCGGGCGTCGATTCTCCCCCTCCCCTACCCACGCCGATGAAGTATCGTTCCCCACGGGGCCACGTGTTCTCCCTTTCGTTGCCCAGGGACGAAGCGAGGGCCTCGATGTGCCTCTGCCCGCCGGAGGCCAAGACCAGGGACGCGTTCGCCTTCAACTCCCTTCAAAAGTTGAAACGATCCGTGTCCGGAGCGTTCGGGATCGGGTCGCACGATCACACCACTCACAGGAAATATAATAATACCCTCGACGACAATTGGCTCTTGTCCACCAGCGCGCCCACCTCCCTCCAACACTCTCGTCTTCGCCTCGACACCGCTCCTCCAATCTCTCCCACCGTTTGTCGCCCGTTCTCCCATCGACGCGTTCCCGCCGCGTGCCCGTGCGATAGCGAGAACGACGACAACGACGGCGACGACGACGACGACGAAGACGACGACGAGGACGACGACGATGACGACGACGACGACGACGACGACGAGGATGAAGACGACGAAGATGAGGAGGACGACCACGACCACGACGACGACCAGGACGACGAGAATGTCGCGCGCGATCGCGAGTCGTCGAAGAAGAGGCGAGACGAGGAAGACGAAGCGCGCGACAAAGCGAAGGAAAACGATTTCCCGGTAATCATGAAACCTCCGTCGTTCTCGTACTTGACACCCGGCGGTCACGTTATGTATCTGCCGGATACGAGCGAAACGGAACATCGAGTGCAAAATTTGAACGGTAGAAAGATTGGGGAAGAAGGTAGCGTAACGAGGCGGAAATTAAATAACGGGGAATCGATCGAACGCGAGATTGCCTCTTTCCGATTGAGCTCGTGCAAGAATGTTGGTCGAAACAAGGGCGATAAGGATGGCGGCGAGGATGGAAATGAGAGGAAGGAGCGGGGCGAAGAGGCGAAGAGGCGTAAGGAGAAGCGCAGGGACGAGATCGAGGATGCTTCGAATCGACGACGCGACGACAAAAGCTTGAAGAATCATCGTATGGACGAGAACGGTTGCAGGGAACGGAACGAGTTCTCAACTTGTCCCGAACCACCGAAACAAAGGAGAACGTTCTCACCGCCATCTACCAACGATCGTCCGTCGCAGATCCCATGGATATGCGACGCGAATGAAACGAAGTCGCAGCGAAAGAGCAATTCGCGGGGCAAAAGATTCACGTTTCAGTCGACGGTGAGGCAGATAGAGAGGCGGCGATTGGCGGAAAAATTATCGAGGGAGGCTGAGGCGAAGGAGCGTCAAAGGAAAGGTGAACTGGAGGCGATGCGAAAAGTGGAGGAAGAGTTTCAACGGAAACGCGCGAAGGAAAAGGCGAGTATCAGACAACAGTTGCGGCTGTTCAAAGAAATGGAAGAGAATTTCAAGTACGTATATTCCCACCGACCCAAATACACTATACGTTTTCTATTCTTATTTCGCGCTGTAACTCGATATCTCGTCCTCGTAGTAGCTTGCCAACGCCGCCGGATTGGGACGGTTCGCAGTTGTCTCGCGCGGATCCGGACGGTGCACCTTCCTCTACCGCATCCTCCCCCACTTCGTTGCCGAATGGGAACCCGCCGATAATCACGAGCACCGTCGGTAAACGCGGTGACACGGAACCGGCCAAGCAACCTCGTCCCGATTCCAAAGGCTATCGTCCAAAGTATTACGATTGGCCGCCGGATACCGTCAATCATTCGGATCACAAGCAAACCACCGTTCATCCCAAGATCGTTTGCGATATTCCCAAAAGCTCGCCCGTTTTCGTTCACGCGAATCTTCATCCTGGCAAGCCACCTGTCGTCTCCAATTCCACTCCAAAATCGGATAATTATAGGTGAGCTCGCGCCTATTGCGCCTATCATTATGCAACAGCGTCTAAGATTGATATTTATCTCTTCTTCTCTCTCTCCGTTCTTGAATTTTTTTCTCGATAGGAAAGATTTCGCGCACGGTACAATGGTAACCAGAACTTCTTTCGCGAGTAGCGATAGCGAACTTTCGCAACCAAACACGAGGCCGCACTCCAGGGAGAACGGGATCAAGATAAAATCTCATCGGCCTAGGTAAGCTCCCGATAAAATCCCAGAAAATTGTAAATGAAATCTACACCGAGACCGATTTCCATCCATCCTGTCGTTCACGCTTGTAATTCCGTAATTTGTTCCCGCTTCGCGATCGCTGATCGTCGCCTATATATCTATTTTTCATTTCGTGCAGGTTTTAATCCGGGCATGTCGTAGAAATGTTAATCCTAACGCCTCTAGTCATCTAACAACGCTTCATTTTAAAGCTAAGTTAACCGTGCATGGATACCTCGATACCATGAGAATTCAGCGAATTGACAATTCGTTTCGAAAAAGAAAGAGAAAGAGATACATCTCGTGTCTTCGCGTTTCTTCGATGAAAAAAAAGAACGAAAAATGCTTAAACCTTAACGTGAACACGAATCGTCGAATCGCAATTCCTTCAATTCCTATACCCAAGAGCGAGACAAGCGTGGAACGAAGACGAACAACGAACGAACGTTGAACGAACAGGTCCACCAGTCCTGCACGAAGCGCGGACGTAGCGACATCTAAGGAAGATTTGTCCCAGCTGATCGAACCAACCGAACATCCGAAGAATCCTGCTGCGCATCAACTTACATCGATAAATGGATTACAACCGTTCACGAAACGAAAAACGTATAGGCCAATTTTTTATAATCCTTGCCCAACTCCCCCCATTCCGAGTTAATTTTTTTCTCGAAAAGTTTCAACTCTCTCTTTTGTATCTTGCGAAAATTATTCTTTCCCCTACTATCATTTTATATATACGTATGTTATTGTTATTATATATATGTATATAACATGATGTATATATGTATGTAATATAATAAAATAAAATTAATATATCTTGTTTTCCATTCGATCATTACCGTTTTCCCTATTTATCTGTTCGCCACGTTCTGGTCTCGGACAGGAATTCTTGAATACGAATTCTTGCCAATCGTCGCGCATGCGCGTTAAATTCGGTAATGGTGGATCCACGGTGTCCTAATCGATGCGTTTACATTTTCTATTCCGATGGATAATTACGATAAAATAAAATCGCTCAATCGCGATGAAGCGAATCGTCAACGTATAAGTACGTGTTCGTCGAGCAGAGAATCTAAAATTAGCCGTAGAACCGTACTATCGAGCACCCTCGTGTACGTATACACGTATAACATTTCGTTCTATCATTTTTCACTTTTTTCTCATTTCTCTCTCTCCTTTTATTTTTTTCTATACCAAAGGCGCAACGAATTCGAATCTTTGATTTCCGAGAGTAGCGAAGAGGAAGAGGAAACAATGGTTAACGAGCTGATGCCACGACAGAAAACCGATAAAGACACGAATATGTCAAATTCCAAATTACCCGATACAAATTTGTGCGAGGACATTGACGAGGCAATATCTTTGAAATTTTTGTTCATTTTCTTTCTTTTCTTTTTTTTTTTTTTTTTTTCAAATACAACATCGAACAAGCCATTCTTAATTTCTTCCTAATTTCATTCGAATCGTCTCTTTTTCTTTGTAACAGATAATCTTATCGATGATTTGGAACAACAATCGTCTTGGCGCCGCTTATTACAATGTCGTTACATCCGAATTATTCGTGCTAGAAGATATGATAGACGACTTTGAACGTTTCGACGCGGCAAAAATGCTATACAAACAATGTTTACCACGTTATTTGCTCGTGAACGCTGCCGCGCCATCTTCTTTCACGAACGCGATCAAACAAATTTTAATGGCGCAAACAATGAACGAAGAATCGAATTCGTTCGAAAGCGTGCGTAACACCGTGTTGAAAATGACCTGTAAGAAGGAGCATAATTACGAACGATGCTCCCACAGAGTGAGATGTCTTCGCATCGAATCAGAGCCGAAAAACGCCAACAACATGGACAGATTGACTTTCTTAAATAGTATATTGAATTTCAAGTGCTGCTCAATGATTCACGCTTTGGGTTCGCTCTTGTTATTCGTCGATAAACATTGGAATAATATCGCTCTAGATCCTTCCGGAAAAGCGTCCTTCGTATCTTTGAATTACATCAATCTGTAAGTTCAAATCGTTATTTATCACTCGATTGACACAACGACGATTCTTTTCACAAATTCTTTATACTTTTGCGGAATCAAGTCAAGATTTAGTCACGATGGACGAAGATACTTACAAAGCACTGAACATCGTTCAAGCAAGGGATCACCCGAGTCTCTTCAAATTTGGCGAAACGATCACGACGATGAAAGGGATTAGCCTGTTCTCGCTGCTTAATCGTTATTGCAATTCAAAACCAGGTGTTCAATTTCTATGGTAAGTCATTATTTACACGTAACGCAAAAATAAACGCGTTCGTTTCATTTTTGTGTATTATATATTTTATTACACTCGTAGGAAGACATTGCATCATCCGACGCGAAACATCGCGATGCTCGAGCAACGACTGAACGCCATCGAATTTTTCCTCGATCTCAACAATCAAAGCATCGTTGAAAATTTAACCTCTTGCTTGCGGCACGTGTATCGCTTGACCAACACCGTGCTCATTTGTTGTTCCGGACCTCAAGCAAAGCCGTCCAATTGGTATAAATTGTACAAGGTTCAATTCCATTCCCTTCTTTCTCTTTCAATCCTTCTTCGCCATTACTTATTAACATTTCGTTCGCACGCTATTATTCATTTCCTCTTTTCAGACTATCTCCCACGTAATTTGTATAGCTGACATTTGCGAAGAATATGGGGAAAGAATAGAATTGTTCAAACGAATCGCCGAAAGTGTCACGACCGAGATACAATATGTCAAATACTTTATTGAATACATAGTGGATTTTGGTGAGAGCAGACGAGAAAGGAAGCTCGTTGTTAAACCGAACGTCGATCCTTTGTTGGACGAACGTGCGTGAAAAATCTTTTTTTCCTCATCCTCTTTTTCTTTTTTTTGATACATCGCCGATTTCTAATTACATTCACGTTTGTGTAATCGATCCAGTGAATCACGTGCGACGCACTTTGCCCGAACTGCTCACGCGAATGGCGGAAAAAGATATGCAGGAACATCTTCCACGTTCCGTAACCGGTTGCAATATGTTGTATCTACCAAACATTGGCTATGTACTGGCGATAAACAAATGGGATCCGACTCCACCCGAGGACGTTACTTTTCCAAATTTGGAATTCAAATTCAGCATCAATCGGGTGCATTATTATAAAAGTCCTTCGGCAAAAGGTCTGTAAATTTTCGATTTTCGTCTGGAAGAAACGGAAAGGTATCTTTCATTCGTTCGTTTTGTACTCGATTATTTCAGAGTTGGATGAGAGCGTGGGTGACATTATATTGAAAATAGCTGTTCGGCAAAATCACATCGTGCAAAAGTTGATACGTTATACGAAGAAACACATGGGAACGATTTTAAACGCGATTCAACTCTGTGCCGAGTTAGACACGTAAGTATCCATTGAAAGAATTCGTTCGAAGATAAATGCCAATGAGACGATTAACATTAAATGATCGAAACGATTACAGTTTACTGGCGTTCTACAAAGTGGCGCGTGATTATAATTACACCAAACCGAACGTAACGAAGTCAAAAATCATAGACGTGGTCGAAGGACGACATCCATTAATGGAATGCGCGACCACTTTCGTGCCGAACGATATACGTTCCGGGAATGGCAACAGTTTGATCAAAGTTATAACAGGGCCAAATTCTTGCGGCAAGAGTGTATATCTAAAGCAGATTGGTCTCATAGTGTTCATGGCTCATATAGGTTGTTACGTTCCTGCAAGATCCGCGACGATAGGCACGATATCTCGTATCTTGACTCAAATGTCGAATACGGAAAGTATCGGGCTGAACGCGAGCTCGTTTCTACAGAATCTTCGACAGGTAGAGAAATATCTCTACTCTGAAAGAGAAAAGAGAAAAGAGTCGAAACGAGGATTTGAATTTCAGATTAACGTGGCTCTACACGCATCCACCTCAGATTCAATAGTGATAACGGACGAACTGGATAGAGGAACGTCCGAAATGAGCGGATTATCGTTGGTAGCGGCTATACTAAACACATTCGCTGAAAGAGATTCGGATTGCCCTCACGTATTTGCCGCGACGCATGCATATGGCGTACTTGCACTACTTCCCCAAATTTCTTTGATTGAAATTCAAGTAAGAATGACGAATCTCGACGATTGTTTTGTTAAAAGTATAGAGTAATTTCTGTCTCTATCTCTGTCTCTCTCTCTCTCTCTCTCTCTCTCTCTCTATCTCTGTCTCTCTCTCTCTCTCTCTCTCTCTCTCTCTCTCATTCTTCATTTCCTTTTTATCGCACAGACATTTGAATACACGATGGACGAAGATGAATCGTTGGCGTTCCTCTACCGATTGACTAACGGTAGCACAACACGCAGTTTCGCACATTATGTGGCGAGACTCGCGGAATTGGACGAAGATATAGTTAAACGAGGATTAGAGGTATTTTATTCACTGTTCCACGATATACGAACCGTGTAACGATAGAATTGATTTGATCGTAGATATTTGAGAAGATGAAACGACACGAATTACCATCCAGTATATATAATCATCACGATAGGTAAAATAGTTTATATTTGTAAAATTCGCGGAATCGTGGAAGAATCGATGGTTATGAGTTTGTTTTTAGATTGAAAAGAATCGCCGAGCGACTGGAAACATGGAACGATTTGGAATTGGATGAATTGAAAACGTTAGTTCGACAAGCCGTGTTTCCACAATAATTGTATAATTCGAAGTGATTAAAGTATCGAAAGATCACGCATCGCATATTACGTTTATTATATAAAACGATAAATGGCCTATTCAAAAAAATATTGTACTTATATCGATTAATTAAAGTTCAATCCTCTGTGTTTTTTTTAATTTCATAATTTGATTTTTATTTCATCTAGTTTTATCGTATCGTACGTACATATGTAACGTGTTAAAAAATGGCCGGTAATTGCGAAAACGGCCAATAGATGGGAGAACGATGCAATTGATCGAAGAGAAGAAGACGCATCGTGACAGATGTCGCGACGATAGCAGTCGACCGAAAGTTGGCGCTCGCAGTCTTTCCGTTATTAATAACGGACACTGGCAGTATCCCGGCACAAAATCCCGGAAACATCTCGTTCGTGAAATTCAACGAATCTCCGAATGTAATTTCGAATCGTTGTGTCTTCGTTTTGGTGTACTTTCAAATTCGTGGAAAGAGAGTGTGCCGTCTCGTGGATTACACGTCGTATCATTTTAACGAGAATTCGCGAAAACGGGCGTGCCTTGGACAATCGGCGACGTCCCTGACGTGAAAATACACAACGGCGAGAAGTGGTGGACAACGACAGCAAGACATCGACTGCGGTTACACATTGCGACAAAAGGGACTAACAGTCCATAGAGGCGATAAAGCAGAAGAACAAAGAAAAGGGAAACGAGGAAAATAGAACCAAACGGCAATAGTAACAGCAGCAGTGGTAACAACGGTGACGGGAAGGGAAAAGTACAAGCTACAACGGTGGAGAGGAACGCGATACAGCCGCGTGATTTTGAACGCGAACACAGACGTAACTGTCAACGGTCAGATTTGAAAGTCTCGCAAATTGCAGGGTCCTCGTAAGGCTTCCCTCGCGAGAATCGTTGTATTTTCGTCACGTCAACATCGTTAACGTCGTGTCATATTGTCGCCGTCTTTGTCGTCGTCGTCGTCGTCGTCGTTGTCGTCGTGTTCGATCCGGTGAAAAACCGGTCGTCTTATAATATTAACCACGGTGTGAGAACGCGACTAAATGACCATGGACCTCCGCATGTACAACATCGAGACCGGCTACAGTATAAATATCAAAAGGACGGACGGTGAGTAACGTATCTCGTGGAAGTATTTTTAGACATATTCAGACAGCCGATCGCGTGCGCAAAGCTTCGCGGCTAGTGCCAACGAAAATCGAACACGATTGCGAGGAGATATCTCTTCGATCAATCGGTCTGACTTTTCAGCTTTTTTTCAATGTCAATCGATATACGGAGTAATTGTATCTCTCCCATTATGACCAATGTTAATCAATTTCGCGTAAGATTTAATCGAATACCGATGCATCACGAATTAAATATCGGTACGTCGATCATTACCATTCTCGTGAAAACGCGAGAATAATCGTAAATACTACGTTGTATAATGTATTATGTATTTCCCCTGAATCGAGCAAACGAACAGAGCACATCCTACTCCTATCGGACCACGCAGCCGCTGCACGTTGCGTGTACAAGCCGCATCCTTGAATCGACGAATTATTCGAATATAAATATGTAGTGGACATCGCGATATACGCGATAAATGTGAAGAATCGATCGAATAATCTTGATATACGAATCGAAACGCAAAATACCGGCATTACGTCGATATTTTTCGATGTAAATTCATATTTATAAAAATGAAACTATAAAAATGCGGAATTAATCTGATATATGCATATTTCTTATACGAAAATATCAATTAATAATTAATTATTGTTGATTATTGAATTTTTGTTTGAAATTTTTAAGATATTTTTCTATCAAGATTCTATCAATGATTTCAGTAGATACAATGCCGGAATATGAAAGAGAAATAAAATTTTCATTTCTACACGTAACAAAATTCTATTGTTTTCGATAACTTCACTCGTGGGATTTGTGGACAATTGCTTCGATACATATTTATAAGTATACGAGCATCGATTATATTTAATCAAGTTACAAATCGCGCGAAGTTTCGCAAAAATTATTATATAGGGGAAAAATGAAAGTCGGAAAAAATATCGGGGAATTATTTCGATTCGGTAATGTATTCGGTAGTTTCGATTAGATTTTATCGTCGCAATATCATTATTAAAATACTGGTATCAAATCTCTGATACTCGGGTGTCCTTGCATTTCGATACTAACCTTTTCACGTGCCATATTTGTTTTCTTTCTTTCCTTATTTAAGCTCGACCCGCGTGTATCAGTAGAGAAACTCCATACACGGATACTTAGAGTATGTAGCGGGGAGGACAATATTGAACATTATCATTCCTTAAGTTTTTATTCGTTCTTCGTTTTTGTTATTCGTTATTCACTTATCGATCTATAGTCGACGACAGGTAAGCGAAGGAAACAAGCTACAAGCGAAGGAGGGAATTAAACGCAAATAGGGAATAAGAAGAAACGTCATCTCAACGAATAATTTTTTTACGAATCTCGTCGAATAATTTTTTAATTTTTATCATAAGATCGAAAAAAATTTGGAACAATGATAACAATGTCGTATTTATCGTATATTAATTTTAAAGGGAAAATTATTCGAACCTCGTAAAAATTGTCGAGTAAATCTATAATGTATATGTCAATGTTTTTTTCGATCAGATAGAAATTTTGTGCAGATAGATTTATTAATCGACGAATGTTCGTCGCATTGTTGTCGCGCCTCGCCGGTGCGACAGACCACGCGGTACTTTTCTACCAATTCGCTGTCGCCTTTTTGTTGGGCGTGCAATAAGGAACGAGGTTCGATTCGGTCGAAAGATGAACGGATAAATATCCTTTCACCGTGCGTTTCTCGCGCTCGACGCGTGCAACGAGACCAGAACGAGAGCTACCATCGTCGGCAACACCTCATTCGAGTCATTAATCGCGTCCCTCTTACGCGCTCTAAATGTTACACGACCCTAGAAACATTTCTTGAAATTTTTCGTCGAACCTTTTTCGGTCAATTCGGTTTTGCCGATTCGCGCGTAAATCCGAGAAAAGGAGGCGCTATCTAACGAGCAGCTCGCGAACACTTGGCTTCTTTTTCTCGATCGATCCAGCTCATGTTTCGGGCCAAGAAGAAATCGAGAGGAAGCAATTCTATTTGCTCGCGTTCTCCCGATGCGGCGCGCACGGCGTGGCGCGGTCGAATGACTCAGACGGTTCGCCAAGAAAGGAGACAGCACCGATGTTCGCGATTTTCATTTCACGTTTTTCGTTACTTTACTCTTGTTCCAATAACTCGATCCGTCAACACTTGTCCCTAATAGTATATGCATCGGTGGTTATCTAATCTTAAACTCGGTAATAACATTTACAGCTTACGCTCGTCCATATAAATAGAAATACTTTCGGTTGTTCTATCCGATCTAAGGGCAGTTTCGAATCGATTAACGAAACGAGTATCCGAGATTCTCTCGTCACAATCTTGTAAAATAACGCGATTACGAATGTTTCGCATTTCCTCGATGTCGCTTTATTATTTTTTTTTGTTTTTTTCGAAACGATGCTGTTCAAAACAAATCCGTCACTCATACGTAACGCAATGTAACGCAATGCAACGCGGTGCGACGCAACAAGTGGGCAAATCCCCCCCTCTCCCTTCCTGATGCCGCGATCCATCATCCATCGATGGGAGTTATTCGCATTTCACGGTCCACAATCAAATCCCTGCAAAAGAATGTTTCTCGTTCGTTCTTGTTGCCGATCGAAAATCGAAATGGAAAGCGGTATAGGGACGCGTGGTCGATTCGCGACGGGGGACGACGGTTTGTACCAAGCCGTGCACGTGGGCGCTGCATCCTTATAAGGATGCCCGTCGCGAGATTCTTACTTCGGCGAACCATACCTTTTATCCAATCTTACGTCATCTACGAACACGTTTCCTCGCCCGATATCTCCTTGATAAACCTTCCATCGAATATCTTTTCGACGGAATAATTGGGATAAAAATCCCCTTCCCCTCCCTTCTTCGTACACTCCTTTCGATATCCATCATCCAAGATCGGAGGCACGTTTCTCGCTATCCTATTTCGAACGATCGATTCGAACACGGTTTAAATTTCATTCAGATTTCTAAATTTCGCGTTTAATTCGAATTATTCGCAAAGTATCGTTATATGCAAGGGAAGAAAATGGATGGATAAAAAAGTTTGCGATTAATTTGTTTCAGGTCGTGTTCATTCAGCAGTGGTTTCGGGTATTAATTGGGAACAACGCACCGTTACCGTAGAATGGTTCGAGAGAGGAGAGACGAAAGGAAAAGAGGTATATATACATATATATTGTACCGTATATTCGCAAAGTGGAAAAGCAAAGGATAAATAGGAAATTCGTCTCGATTTTAGGTCGAGATAGATGCGATCATCGCGTTGAATCCCGACCTGACCAATCAGAAAACCATAGAATCACCCGCTCAGATGAACAATCACACGTTGATATCTTCGAGAGCACGGGTACGTATCTCACGATCGTTCGATCGCTCGATCGCTCGATCGCCTCCTTTCCTTAAGAAACATCGCGCGACAACGTTGGACGAACGAATAGGTAAAAAGTGTAGAAGAGGAAAAGAAAGAGAAGGAAAAAAAGAAAAGAAAAAGATCGACACGAATTCCACGCTCTCGCCCCGCCTCTTCGCGTTTTTCTTTCCGCGATCGATCTCGAAATCGCGTAGTTTTTTCACATCATTCGTGTGGGTGAAAGAGAGAGAAAAAGAGGAGAGAAAGGCGAGAGAGAGAGAGAGAGAGAATGCTTTGACAACGAAACGGATCATTGCCGATCGAGCGACCTCTCGTCGTTCCTGCTTATTAACACGATTACATCTTTTTTCCTCCATGGACGCTGCTCATTATCACGGATTTGGGCCTGCGATGGATCATCTCACCGATCTCGGGCCTCCCCCGTCCGAAACCGATCGAATCCCAATACGACCTCGCATCGCCGTCTCATCGCCCGCCCCGCGTCTCCGCAATCTCACGAACGCGATCGCGACTCCCTCCTCCCCCGAGATAAATAACTTGAAATTGCCCTCGTCACGCCGCGAAATATACCGCACCATTCCATTCCGAACGAACGAAAACGCAGGATTCTTCGGACGAGGAAGACGAGGGGGTGGACGAGTCGGAAAACCAAGAGGAGGGCCCCCTTGGACGGCACAGCGGTCACACCGCAAGAAACGGCCTTGCATCCGCCACACTTCCTGTACGAGTCGTTACTGCTCTTTCGGTAAACGCGCCCAACCCCGCGCCTCTACTCCCACCATGCTTCCTTCCTTATACTTGTACATCGCACGCCGTCCATCCTTGCTTTTTCCTCCTTCTCCTCCGCTTCCATCCTTATCCACCATCGTTGCTCTTCTTCCCTTCTCTTATATACTCTTATGTATATAATATTTATATACCCTATATACGCTTCGTCACTTTGTCACGTCTCGAAGTAATCGATGCCACTCCGCACGTAATATTCGTCGCGCCACCACCTTCAACGCGGCTAATAAAGACGTTACGTTCGCGGACGTCTTATCTTCTTTCTTACTTCCCCCACTCCGCCACCTATCCCCCTCTCCCCCGCCATCTTTCGACCGAACGAATAAACGCAGAGTGTACAGTTTCACCACGCTTCGTGCGAAGAAGAAACGCTTTCTCTCGCGCGTGGAAAGAAAAAAGAAAGAAAGAAGAAGAAAAAAAAGAACAACCCTTTCTTCCCGCTTTTCGTTTCATCCAAATTGGAATCCGTGAATCGGATCGAATGTCGAATCGAGTTATCCACGATCCCGATCGTTTTTCATCTTTCATCTTTTCTTCCATTTTCGTTCGTTTTATGTTTTCTTCGCTCGACGCGACGAATCATTCCCACGCGCACGCACGCACCCCCCCACCCCACCCTCCCCACTCCCCAAACACGACGAAAAATCTCGCGACATTCTCTAGATTTCGATTCGTTGATCTTTCATTATTATCATTATCATTATTATTATTATTATTATTGTTATTGTTATTGTTATTATTATTATTCGGTCAACGTGTTATTTATTTATTTATATATATACATATATATATACACTTTTCTCGATTCTTTTTAAACATCATTGAATTATTAAGAGCACCGTCAAACTTTTATTATTTATTTTTTTATCGCTCGAAATAAAATTCGTAAAATGACAATCTCACGATATATCACGTTTCCTGTTTCTTCTTTTTTCAGCATTCGATCAAGCCATCGATTCCAGTGAAAGGTATGTCGTGTGGCGAGCAAGACGTTAACAGTTACGACGCCTTCTCTCGCATTTGGGATAGATTCGTGACGTGAAAAAGAGAAAAAGAAAATAATAATGCCACGTGTATACGCGTATCGATCCCGAACACGTTCAATTTCGCGTCGTCCACGAGCGCCTCGTCGAATCGCGAATCATCGATTTTTCCAACGAATGGCGAATCGAATACACCACGCCGTCCACTCGACGCGTACACCAACCGGCCACCGTGGTGCTAGTGTTCACGCTCTGAACTATCGACGCTCTTGCGCCGTATGCAAAATCGCGCAAGGGCAAGAACCTCGACGAGCAGAGAGAGAGAGAGAGAGAGACGGTGCGCGAAACACAGTCGAGCGTGTGTATAACCTCGTGTCCCTGCTGCGTCTCTCTTTCTCCCGTCTCTCCCTATCCGCTTCCACCTCGTTTTTTCTTCCGTCTCGCGATTCGAAATGAGGTTCGACCGTTTGGCCTTCTGTTTCGGGAAAAAGAATAAGATCGACGACGTGGGCGAGGAGGGAAGGATCGAGGAATGGGTTGAAACCCTCTCGGAACGAGTCCTCTCGGAGCAGGGTAAATAAATAAATCATCGGGCGCGATCAGTCGATAAAAATCGAACTTCGAATTCTCGATATTCCCGGAGTAGAGAAACACGCCCCCAAAGAGATTCTGATACCGAGATCAGATCCCGCGACTGATCAGGCATACTTTGCAGCGGGTTTCAACAGACAATCGTCGCGACAAACGGGTCGGCCAACCAACATAATGCCGCCGGGCAGCACCGTGAACGGCCACGGTGACTCTGTGGCTGGATTGACAGGTAGAAGGGAGGCGGAGAGCGTGCCAACACCTACCACGGCCACGGCCGCTTCCTTCAACGTCACCCTCTCGGCCCTGGCCAAACAGAAGCAGCAGCAGCAACAGCAGCAGCAGCAGCAGCAGCAGCAGCAACAGCAGGCGGCACAACAGGTGGAGAACGGTCGTGGGAGGCGAACGAACGTGGTGAAAGAGGTGGAGAGGTTGAAGAAGAACCGGGAGGAAAGAAGGCAGAGGCAAGCCGAGTTAAAGGAAGAGAAGGAGGCTCTGATGAATTTAGATCCTGGTAATCCAAATTGGGAGTTTCTCGCTATGATAAGGTCAGGGTCCCCTCCCACCCTCTCTCGCTTTTTTCTTGTCGTTATTATTATTATAGTATTATTCTCTCTATTTTTTTTCTTTATTTATTTCTCTTTACATCGCACACCCGTTCCCCTCCGTCGGAACGTTGAAAACCGTTTCAAAATGTCGCGCCCGCCCGCGCCGTTCTTTCTTCCGTTCACAGGGAGTATCAGAACAGCATCGAGTTCAGGCCGCTCCGGGAGTCGGACGTGGTGGAGGATCACCAAATCACCGTGTGCGTGAGAAAGCGCCCCCTGAACAAGAAGGAGATAGCGCGGAAAGAGGTGGACGTGATCAGCGTGCCCAGCAAAGATCAAATGGTGGTACACGAGCCGAAGGCCAAAGTCGATCTCACCAAATATTTGGAGAATCAAATTTTCCGTTTCGACTACGCGTTCGACGAGACGTGCAACAACGAGATCGTGTACAAGTACACGGCGAAACCTCTGGTCCAGACGATCTTCGAGGGTGGGATGGCCACCTGTTTCGCATACGGTCAAACGGGAAGCGGGAAAACCCACACGATGGGCGGCGATTTTAACGGGAAAACTCAGGATTGCAAGAAAGGTATATACGCGATGGTTGCCAACGACGTGTTTAAGTGTCTCAAATTGTCCAAATATCGCTCCCTGAACCTCATCATTTCCGCGAGTTTCTTCGAAATTTATTCGGGGAAAGTGTTCGATTTGCTGGCGGACAAGGAAAAACTTCGCGTTTTGGAGGATGGGAAACAACAGGTACCGTTCACATTCCTTCCTTCCTTCCTTTCGCGCTGCGTGTATGTAAAACCCCGCCCGTGTTCCTCGTTTCAGGTACAGATCGTCGGATTGACGGAGAAGGTGGTGGAGTCGTGCGACGAAGTATTGAAATTGATACAACACGGGAACAGCGCGAGGACCAGCGGCCAGACAAGCGCCAACTCCAATTCGTCTCGATCGCACGCCGTGTTTCAGATCATAGCCCGTACACCGGCCACCCATAAAGTTCACGGAAAATTCTCGTTGATCGATCTCGCCGGAAACGAGAGAGGAGCCGACACGTCTTCCGCCAACAGACAAACTCGTGAGTCACCCTCGTCGTTACCCTCCTCGAGATTACTTTTATACGCGTGTTATCATCCTCGTTTCCAGGAATGGAAGGCGCGGAGATCAACAAGTCACTGTTGGCCTTGAAAGAATGCATTCGAGCGTTGGGCCGCAAAGGAACGCATTTACCGTTCAGGGCTAGCAAGTTGACGCAAGTGTTAAGGGACAGCTTCATCGGTGAAAAATCCAAGACTTGCATGGTAAAAAAGAAAAATCATTGATATTATCGAGAAATAGTCGAGTCAAAAATTCCGTTAAATTCCTGTTCTCTCTCTCCTCTCGCAGATCGCCATGATCAGTCCGGGAATGAGTTCCTGCGAACATTCGTTGAACACTTTGAGATACGCGGATCGAGTGAAGGAATTGGCGGCCACCGATCCAACGGAGGTGAAAATTTCCTCGACGGACGACGAACGGGAGTTAAAAATCGAGGCACAGTCGAACAACGTGCTGTCGGACAGCGACTTGGCGCAATTGAGATCCCTGAACGTAAGTTAAATAAATAAATATTCCCTGAACGTTTATTTATTTATCGCGCGATATCGACAAGAGTGAATTTTAACCAGGAGAGCGAAATATCCCAAGATCTTTACACGTTTCACGAGGCGGTGTCCGCGTTGCAAATGCTTGAGGAGGAAGTCTTGGATACGCACAAAATGGTTATGGATCAAACGACCAGATTTCTCAACGATGCACACAGTGTGTTCAGTGTGACTCACGAAGTAGACTATGACCAAGAAGGTAAGACGGTTAAACCGCATTTGACGATTCCAAACCCTTCGTATTCTACACCCTCGATATCCTGCTCGCTCGCGTATCTCGCGTATGCACGCATACATGCATGCACCCATGCACGATGAATCGGTATATATATATATATATATCTCTTCTCATCTCCCGTCTTGTTTCGACATGCATCAGATGTATATACGTATCTCTTTCGCACGCGTGCGTAATCGTTCCTCTCTACTCGTTCGTTTCGTTTCCCAAAACTGGTTCAAACTTTTTTTATTTATTTATTTACTTCCCATTTCGAATTTCTCTCTTTTTCGTTTTCACACGAAACGACTCCCTCTTTTCGATCGAAAACGCATGCCTAAACGTCGATTTGATGGGAGCTACTACTACTGTTGCTACTACTACTACTACTACTACTACAACAACAACATTACCACATCTTCCTATTTTCCGGTTCATATCGGCAATCGAAAAAGATAATGTCGTTCTTCGGGACAAAAAGTTAGTACGATTCGACGGCAAGAAGCAAAAAAAAAAAAAAAAACGCATACAAAAAAGCGTCAAGTTTTATTGTGTATATGTGGAATTTTGCGACAGATTCACGCGGTAAAGATAAGGCAAAGGCAAGTCGTCGGTTAGAATCGAACTTAGAAGCCGAGAGGACAACAACGACAACGACGAAGACGACGACGACGACGACAGCAACAACAACAACAACAACAATAACAGCATCAACATCAACAACTACGAGTACGACGACGACGATGACAACGAGTTCGAGCACGGTGGCTGTGTCGATAAGTGACGATATCGTTTCGTATAACGACCGATGGTCCAACGTGAATAGGAATATCGATAAGAAAATAAAGAATTCGTTAAAATCTCCTTGGCGGGATGAAATGGAATGTGAAAGTGACGTAAATTCTTGCGATAGGTGTGACGAATCGTCGAACGTTTTCGAATCGACTCGCGTCGAGGAAATCGCGGCGGATCGTACCATTCGTCCAAAGTGTTTATCGCGCATCGAAAATATTTGGGCGACCAACGATTTGTCTGGAAACGTGGGCGAGAGAGCAAGCCCATCCCGTCGGATGGATAATCGTACGCCACGATTTAAACGAGTCGCAAACAGTGGGAAAAAGTATCATTGGTCCGGAACTTTCAACGATCGCGCGAAAAGATACTCATCCGTCGATAATGAAAAATTATCCACCTATGCGAAAACTCGTCGTTTCTCTAGCAACGATCGTGAAATCATTGCTACGGATTCGAATTACGATCATAACTTGGATGGGTTCGATGACGAGAAGACCGTCAAGAAGACGAAATTGTTTCGCTGCGATAAGTTCAACTTTACCGACAAAGAAAGAAGCAACGAGAGCGCGAGACATTTGTTCGATCGTCGATCATCGTTAGATTTTTTCGAAGAAAGATTTAACATACCGCGTGAAGAAGAGGGATATCATGGTCATCGTTCTCATCGACGAAACGGAACGATCGAACAACGAGGGAACGAGAAAAATGAAGAGATCTTCGACTCGGCGAGCTCCTCCGGATCCTCCGACCGCGTCGATAACTACGATCCCGATCAATCCACCATTATCGATCGATATAAACTCACCCTCTCCACCGTATACGTTCGTAAACATCGTTGGATATCGATCGACGATCAATCCAAAATCATAGTTTGCAATTTTGTGTCACTTTTCAAAGATATTATTCTTTTTACTTTTTTACCCAGCCTGTACATAGCAATTTTTATTTACGCGAACAGAACGGAGGAGCGATAAGTTTTCGATAACGCGTTTTTCCAACAGGAATCAATCGTTTTCGCACTATACATTCCTCTTTTTCTTTTTTTTCTTTTTTTTTTCTCATCTCGTTTCCTTTATACATTATATTTTTTTTTCCTTCTCCTCTTTGCCCTATATATATTGATACCTTTCTATCGATAATATGATAATTTTTATATTTTGACATCAAATCTTTAGCGTTAAAATAGACAAAGCGAGCAACACACCGCACAATGTTTTGCGGATTTCTATTGGTATACGATTTTTTTTTTTATTTTTAATTTCGACGATAATTACAAATGTAAAAACTAACCGATACGTACACGCGATAATTGAATAACTTCATTAAAATTTATTTAACGAACGAAAGTTTACGAATATATGTGTTATTTTATTTTTATTATTATTATTATTATTATTATTATCGTTATTGTTATTATTATTATTATTATTATAATTATTATTATTATCATTATTATTATTATTATCATTATTATTATTATTATATGTATATATTTTTTTTCCATTAATTGAAACAACAGTGTATGGCTGTTTAATAACGGTTTGATTAGTACGAATATTGAATCAACAGAAAATAAATCAGATTATTTTTTACGATCACGGCCATTCGTTGTAATGCACAACAATATAACATTTCGTTTTTTATTTTCTCGAGAACGAAAATATATATATATATACATATATGTATATAGAAACATATATAGAAAAAAAAAAAAAAGAAACGAGGCTCTCGCGTTGTCGCGTTTGCCCCGCGAAAATGATTGTTTTCTAGCTATCGGTAAAAGAAGCAAAGGCTCGTACAACAGCAGTGGTAATGACAACACCATCAACAAGAACAACAACAACAACGACAACAACAACAACAACAACAACAACATTGATTGACACGTTTGAATGTAACGTCACAAACCGTTGCAGATTTGAGACGGAAAAGAACAAAGTTTGAGTCGCCCAACCTGAGGAAGTTCTTGTTGCATAGACGTCTGATAGAGAGATTACAATTTTCCGATGGTACGAAATCATACGATTCAAAATCATATATTATAAAATCGCCTGTCAAAAGTTGCTTACCTTAATACGCATCCGAAATACTTGCATTAATTTCGAGATATCACGATATACGCGAAGGCATCATCGATACATCTACATTCGTATCACTACCGACATTCCTTAAAAAAAAAAAAAATGTAACGCTTGCTTTGAATCGCGCGATAACTGTGCCCACAGTTATATATCCTACATGTGGACATCGACGAACGTATGTATCCGGATGATCAGAAACAATTTTCGAACGTTCGAATATATATATATATACATTTTTCCCATGAGATGGAACCGAACGTGAAACACGTGGAACACATTGGATCGAAAAATGAGCGAGTCGCAGGATTTTGTTACACGGATAATTGGAACCGCGCGCATACAGAGCAACGCGTACTTCTTTTTCTTCTTCTTCTTCTTCCTTCATTTTCTCTTCCTTCTCCTATCTTCATTTACTCTTTTTTATTGCACATATTTCTTTCCCGCCGTAATAAAACGGACTGTGTATACCTCTCGTCATTACGTTAATAGCCACTTTTTTTATCGACACATCGCGTTTTTATATATTTTTCAAGTATCGCGATATCTTCCCTTTATGGAGAAAGAGAGAGAGAGAGAGAGAAGGGAGCGAGAGAAAAGAGAGTGGGATAGAGAATGTCGATTTCTCTTCATGTATGAATATAAAATTGAACCATTAATAAATATTACTTTTATAATAATAATTTTAACACAAAGAAATTATTTCCTTCGTAAAAACTTATTCTGCCCTGTATAATAATGGACTAATCTTGAGTACGCGATCAAACTTATAATTTACACGTGAATTCCTCGTTTTTCCACGCAAAACTGAAACGCTTGCAAATTTAACTTTCTGCGATGCCGATATTTAACGAAAATAGAAAGCTCGATCTATTTCACTTATCGCGTTCCTCGCTACACACACACACACACACATATATATATATGTATATACTTTTGAAATGTACACGCATGTATATATCGGGAACGGACGATTGCGTATCGAATCGTTCACATCGACGAAATCATCCGTCAAAACTTACGTTTCATTCGCAAATTCACCAAATCCTTTTCCGATTGCTATCGCAAAGAAAACAAAAACCGGTGTATTTACCAGCCGTGCACTGAAAGCGTGTTGTTTGTTGCAGAGTATGCCCAAAAGTGGGAACAGCTATTGGTGCAGCAGCGCGATATCTTTAACGCCGCAATTGATCAAGTCAGTCAGTTTCGCGGACAATTGTTGCAAGAGGAACAGATCAGCCGGAAGATGACGAACTCGTAACTCACGATACGATTAACGTAGATTTGTTTACACGTACGCATGAGAGAGAAAGGGAGAGAGTGGAAGAGGAAGAAAGAAAGGAAGAGAGAAAGAGGGTGAACGAGAATAAACGAGTATAAGCGAGGAAAAAAAGTTATGAGAAAGAGGTAGGAGAAAGAAACACGAGTTTTACGGTTCCACGACAACTATTAGGATCAAGGACGACAATGGACGACGACTGGTGGATATGGAGGGAACAACTTTCATAGGTTTGCGGCGTATTATCTTTAATTCCGAATATGCGATCACAAAGTAACCAGATCCTTTTTTTTTCTTTCTTTCTTTCTTTTTTTCTCTCCTCTCCTTTCCATTCGATTCGTTCTCGATCGACCCTTGACTGTAAAAACTCGAAGATGAACAGAGACGACAGACGATCATCGTCCGCCCATATATACTCCCTTGCGTCTCCTACGTTTCTCCCCTCTTTTCTCCTATTTTTCTTCCTCTCCCTTTCTCCTTTTTGTTCTTATCGCTAGCTTTACTATCTTATTATCTTATTTTTCCGTGGTGACACGCGCCACGCAAAATCATATCTATCTCCGCATGCGTTTAATCGATCGTATCCCGCGTGCTTCATTTCACTCGTAATCGCCTCGCAATTATCTCGTTCGAATATCGCGAAACGATACGTCCCCGATATAAAAGAAACGATTCCTCCGATATACGCGGATATCAATGGATATTAATTAGATCGATGGAGATGTATACGTACGTACGAACGAATAAATGGCAAAATCGAATGAATTCTATCCACTACTATCTTCTCGATCATTTCTGTCTCTGTGTCTAGAGAAAGAAAAGAAAAGAAACAAAACAAAACAAAACGCGATAAAAAATATCCTTGCGTTTTCAAACGAACGTTTTCGTGACCGATCCAAATTGCCAAATCTATCTTTCTTCTAATTATCTTAATTTCAAATGTGAATGTGTACGCGTGCGAATATTACATACGTTTTGTCGAAAAATTCAATTGAATAAAAAAAGAAGAGAAATACCACGTATATGCACGTATTTTATCCAATCTTAATAAATTCATACGTTCAACTTGTACACACCCAAATTATATACATATGATTCATCAAACTACGTACTTTGAACGTTAGATCTTTTGGTAAATTATTTTTTATCGTAATCGCTTCTCTAAACCTCCTTCGTAATTCGACAAAAATCCGCGAGTAAACTCGATTTTCGCGTCAACTTGAACCATGCATCGTTAACAATATCTATCTCTTAAGAAAAATTGATGGATCGATTTCTCTCGAGTTGACACGATGTAGTTTATTTTTTTTTTTTTTTTTTTTTTTTTTTATCAAACTATTAGAAATTACACTTGACGTTTTAAATTACGAAATCTAATCGTTTCCCCTTCAAACGCCCTTTTTCTTTTCTTTTCACCTTTCTTTCTTCCTCCCTCCCTTTCTCTCTCGCTCCCTCCCTCCTTCCCTCCCACCCTCCCTTTTTCTCTCTCTCTTTTTTCTTCCGTCTTTTTACTCAAGAATCTGGAATCGGTGTAATATCGCTTCTTATTCTCGTTATCATTTGGTTTCATTTCTCTATATATATATATATTTTTTATATCTTCTACAAAAAACAAATCTTCGTAGACACTTTATTGAAAACGCATCGAGCAATGCGCGATACCTTAACGTCTTTTCTTGCGATCAATCTTATTTTTATCGATTCGATCGATCTGTGAAACCGAGTACGACACGCATAGACAGTTAGAAATAAAGAGAGAGAGAGAGAGAGAATATATATACGAGTGAATGGACAAATGTATGTATGTATGTATGCATGTATGTGTGGGCGAGTGTGAGCGCGTGTGTCATTGGTGTAAATGAAAATGAAAACGGAATGAAAGAGTACGAAAAGTCGATAAGTGGTCAACCTACGTTGTTAGCTGAATATGATTTTTATAGAAATGTATTTATATAGATAAAAACTACATCGTTATATTGCATAAAAAAAAAAAAAAAAAAAAGAGAAATTTGCACGTCTAGTGTAAAAATTTTGTTCACTCGTGATACACGTTTTAACCGAATGCGCTTTGAAATCGATGCGAATTATCTTTGTATCGTTTCTTTTTCCTCTCCCTATCCCCCTCCCCCCGATATAGCGACAGTAATGTTTTATTAGATTATAAAAAAAAAAATTATAAAAATTAAAGTTTCGTAGCAGTCGAGCATTCGATACTTTTTTTTCCTTATTATTAATCGTAACGCAGAATTGAATAGCGAGAAGAAAAGACGTTGGAATCGATGATACGACAGTTGAAAATAGCACGTTACGAGCGACAACTCACTTCAACATCTATATTATTCAATGCGTAACGCGTAGTATCGGATGTAGGTAGATTTTTGAATACAGCGATATAGCGATATTACTTTTCATAGGGAAAAAAAAAAAAAAAAGAAAAAAATTGAACAAAAGATAGAACGAAACAATATTATAAATCGTAGTACACGCTGTGCTTTCTTAATTTTCCATTTTCTTTCTTATGCCTATCAGAGAAAATAATCCAGCATTGTTTTTTTGATGAATAAAGTACAATTGGTTTGAAGCTAGATGAAAAATTTCAGAGAGATCGATACAAATTAACAAAACCGTATAAAAATAATAATTAAAATACATTGATGCAGCGATTTATAAAATAAGGATTTATTAAAAATCGATGTATCTACATCGTATCGTAAAGTAACTTGTCCAGCAAGTAGCAATCAATTACACGACTATCCATAAATTTATACATTTTCAAGATACATTCAATATCGACATATTTAAAAGTCGTCTAATTATAATAAATATATGTTAGCTTAACGTTGTATTCTTACATTAGATCACAGTCTTCGATTGAGTTTCACACTGTTCGCCGTTTTTCTTTGCTGACTGTTTTATACGATAAAAAGTAACAGAAATTACAAATGGAAGCATATTTTCGAATCGCATTGCCAACATTGGGACATGATTAATTCTTTAAAATGGATTCATGCATTTTATGAATTGTAAAAAAAAGGGAAAGATACATAATCTATCTTAAATATGAGAATAAAACGTATGCAATCGTACGGAAGTGGAAACATATTTTGATCTTCTAAAACGGATCGTATATTCAAGAAAAAAAAAAAAAAAAAGAAAAAGGTGCATCATTGATAATTCGAAGCAGAGTTGGAGGCTCGCGAATCGGAAGTTTTGATTCAAACATAAGAGATACGTTAAACGAAACGAAGGAAAACGATTTAGGAAATCATAATCTTTGGTTTAGCGAAACAGTAGTACTCGGAAACGTAGCATAAAAAATTACCGAAATTATTAATTCTTGAATCGTCGAGAAATCGTCAAAAGCATACACAATATTGAGACGGTTACATATTATATATATAGTATACGTGTTCGTTTGAAATCGTGTCGACGATTCGAGGATTAATCGGTATCAAAGGTATTGGTAGCACCATTTCTGAAATCATCTTCTAAAATAACCGTATTACGCTTTTCGGTGAATAAGGTATCTTGACTAAGTGCTGGAACTTGTCTAGAGAACTCGTTGGTTGCCCATAAGAACAAATCCAACGTTTGTTCCGTACACTCGGCTATAAATCGAACAAACGGTCGAACATCTCCGGTATTCGCTATTTGAAGATTTTCATAATATGTATGTCGATGTTGCTTATGGATAATAACCGGTGGATAACCAGCTTGCATGAGAATCATGTTCATAAGCAAACGCGAAGTTCTACCGTTTCCATCGGAGAATGGATGTATATGTACCAACTTGTAATGCGCCAGAGCTGCGTATCTAGAATAGAAGTAAAGAGGTAATGATTGAACAAAAGTATAGGAGAAAAAGAGGAGAAAGAAAAGATATTACCTGACCGGATGCATTCGAATAGCTCTCTCGCTATTCAACCATGATGCGAATTCCTCCATAAGATAATGAATATCTCCGGGACCGGGAGGTATGTGACCACCCACATAAACTTGAGTACGTCGAAATTGACCACCTTGTACGGGATCCACGTGTCCCAAAACGCGCGTATGAATCTCCAATATATCCTTAATAGAAATTGATCCTACCCTGTTGACCAGAGTCGCATTGATATATTTCATTGCAGCATCCAAGCCAAGAATTTCATTGTGCTCGTCGATGCTTTTACCAACAACCGCTGTACGAGTTTCAACAATTGCTCTGGTCTGAGCCAAATTCATCGTGTTTCCCTCAATGCCAACCGTATGATAAATATGTTGGAAGTAAGCCTCTTTCTTCGCGCGTATCAATGCCGCATTGTTATCAGGTATCGCGGATAATGCGTTTCTCTTCTCGTCTATGCGTCGAAGCATCCTTCGATCCAATTCTTCAACTACCCTAGCCGTTCTCTGACTGTTTATCAATGCTCCTTCGTGATTCGGTTGATAGCTTAATGCACGTACGTAATATTCGTTCGCTTTGATCACATCGTTTTGCGTGTATTCCAAGAATTCGCCGTAATGATTTAAGATATCCGGATGACAGGGTGCCAAAGCTACAGCATGCTGAAATAATTTAATCGCTTTCTTTTGCTTGCCTAATAATTTCATTTCTAATGCTAAATGTAACGAGGTTAAAGCTTCAGCGGTTGATGTTGCGCTATTTTCGATTTCCAACTGAGATCTTGGTAACGCCACATCTAAATGTACTTCATCGTAGATATTTAATACACTTTCCGACGGAAGCGGAATAAATACATGATGATAATTATTATCTGAAAGGAGAAACATAATCATTACAGTTGTCTCGATAAAGGTTAGATGGGCCACTAAAGATTAACGAATGGTGAAAATTCCGCGAGTTGGTAGCATACCTGATAAACCGCGAATATATTGAGACAATAACGTGCCGATAACGGCAACTGCGATACCAGATATGAATACGAGAAGTACAACTATGCGATTCGCCGTCATAGCGGCATTCACATTCTTAGTTCTTTCTTTTACGTATCCAAGCTTTTCATCATAAAACACATAACAGAACTTTTCACGTGATAAGAACATCTTGTATTTATGAAAAATTTGACTAAATATTCCTTTTGATCGTCAACGAATCGCAACATACTCTCAACTTGTTTTCAACACGTTTTACTCCTTGTTTTATACCAGTGACAAAACGGTGTTCTGCTTCGTTCGACATTTCGATCATGTGGTTCTTTTCAATTGGTCTAGTTTTCATTGCAGTCACGTAAGCAATCGATTCTCTCTTTCTCTCTCTATCTTTTTCTCCTATTTACAAATGTCACTAGCATCGTTCGTCGCAATGCAGTGCGGATTGGAAGATAGCGCCCTCTTATCTAAATACATATTTAAATTCCATAAGAATGGGTATTTTTGTATATATGAACGTCGTTGCGTTTTTGTGAATATCAAACAGTATTCAAATCTATTTTGTAGCACAGAATCGTACACGTTATCGTTCGATTAATAGACGAGGTATAGAACAGATTTAAAATCGGTGTTGTTTTTTGAACGTATAAATTTAGCAAAACAAAATAGAAAGGAAAAACAAAAATAGTGGAAGAGGCATAAACATTGGATAAAAGTATGGAGATGAACTTCATCTTTTGAATGGTAAAGAAATATTTTCAAAAGTATTCGAGAGGTGGTGTTGATGATCAATTCTTGCCATCTATCTTTTTGTATATTCCATGTATTTCATTTGCGACGCTCTAGAGATGGCGTTAGTTTCCATATTTTACTCTCTCTCTCTCTCTTTCTCTCTCTATTCCTTTCCAATATTCGTTTTCTTTCTTTATATTTCCATATATCCATAAAATTTATGCGCTCGAGAAGTGAATTCAATATTCGATTAATTTTATTGTACTCTCTTCGTCAAATTGTCATTGCTCGTATTGCATACATATTAACTTATTATACATTTGTAAAACAATATGTATAAATAATTTTAATTTTAATTCTTGTTATATTTAAATCTATTTTTATAAAAAATTCTCACAAATTGATATTATTTTTGTTTTATCGTAATAAAAAATATAAGCGTTCAATTCAATTCGTAGTTGAAAATATAATATAATATATATATATATATATTATAGGAAAATATTTATGAAAAAATGCATTAAAGAAATTATGATCCACTTTATTAAGTTTTGTTGAATTGAATTGTACTTCCCACACTCGCCGCTTCAAATTATAGAGGGCATATCAAACACTGATTTTTTGTACGATCGGTATTTCAGAATAGGTAACACAAAGTCCGTTGAATGATTAGATTTATTCCATCCGTGATAGAAGTTAGATAAGAATCGAATAAAAATCAGATTATAGTTTATACATATGCTTTTGAAAACAAAAAAAAAAATTGAAAGATAAAAAATGTGAAAAATATAGATAATTTAAAAACAACGAAATAAAGAACGAAGAAGAAACGAACGAGAGGAAAAACATCGAGTAAAATGAGATGAAACGAGAGGAGTTGAGGATAAGCGAAAGGCTATATGGTTAGCTAGGAGACGAGACGATGCAAGACAGGATCCGTCGAGGTGGGAGAATGATGCGAACGAACGAGAAGGCGAGGTAAGTCGGTGCAAGCGAATAATAGCCAAAACGACCCTGAAACCGAGGCCATCGTTGTTCGTTGGCCTGAACAACACGCAAGCATGCTCGTTTCTCTTTACCTTCGCGCGATCTTACGCGTCGCATCGAGCGCAAATGCAAGCATGCGATAAATATTTGCAGATTGGTAGTTATAACGAAAGCACATGGCGCGTTAAATTTCCTCTTCTCGTCGCTATTTCGAAAATGCGATTATCGTATAAAATTATTTTCATAAGACGAATTGTAGCGAATGTCGATAAAATATCGACATTTTGAAGTTCAGTTTACCGACTGCTTACTGGAGGGCGCTACTTACTCGCTGTCTCGTTAAAAAAAAATAAACGAATAAAAAAGCTAATAAATCAAATTAATTTCTCTTGTTATTAGTTTTTATCAAGTGGTTTTTGAACTGTGAAACAACGATTAAAACGATTCTTTATCGCGAAGAAAAATCGAAAGAAATTGTTGATCGTTGAATATTTAATACTCTCTAAATACAGTTAATTCGATGCAGTAATCTAAACGTTTTCTTTTATGAATATAAATTTTCTTCTAAACAACATTTGAAATAATGTTGATTAATTATGTGTAATTATAAAATAAAATGAACATCATAATTTCGCATTTTCAATGGTCCGATAGAAAAAGAAAGGGACATCACATAATATACAATATATAAGATTATTCTCTTCCCTAGAAGCTGTTCGTAACAGCGACCGGTTCTGCTCTAATTACGTTTCCCGCGAGTACTCGGGACCCTTCGTTTTTTCGTTATGGTTCCTCTTTTTTGAATCGACTACAAACCGTGACAAAACCAGAAGAGACGAACGAATCGAAATCACGACACAAATTAAATCGATAATAGAGAACTAGCGTTCATCTATCGTCATTCATTTTGCATACACGTACTTATTTATGTATATTATCACGTACGTATTAAGCTAGAAGCAGGTCGATTTTGCGTCGTTTTTATACACTCGATTCATCATCGTCGCGTCCAAGATTAGACGCTTTCGGTTTCCACGAATGCTACGACACAACCTAATGAACCGAAATGCCTTCGCATTTGCGATTCTCGTTCAAAAAACCGCATGATCATCGAGTCGTAAGAATCGATTCGTGAGAAATCTCTCGCCTCTAATCATTTCGTAAAAATAAAATATGAGATATTCGCCACTTGTATTTTGTGTTACAAAGCATGAGAATCGAAATTTGTACATATATATATATATATATACACAGACGATGCGTTGCGTCGAGGCGAGGTTCGACGGGAAACGGAAATACCCATGCGTTGGAGATTCGAGCGTAGTTGGATGCCACGTTTTTCCTTTCCAAGGTTTTACTTTTCTTTCTATTTTCACGGTTTCTTCCATGAAACAAGAAAAATAGATACCAATTTTGCAACCATAGTAATAAAGGTAAAATGAAGGAGGAAAGAAAGTGACATTGTAAAAATTGTTTAACGGTATCGAAAAGGAAATTTCGGAAACTTATTTGTTTGCAGGTCAGGCAATAAATATCAGGTAGTAGCATAATAAATATCATATAAAGGAGCAGTTGGTGGAGAGGACAAACGCGCGAGGACGGAAGCAAGGATGTTTCATCGAGACGCGCGTGGAAAAGAAAAGGAAGAAGAAATTCGAGTACGGGTGTACGGTGTACAAGCCGCTATTTCTTCACTCGGGTCCTCGATGATCGTGCATGTATACGATTACCGTACTACACGTACGATATACGTACACACAATAGCAGCAACCACGTTTCTCAAATATGTACATCGTTTATGTTTACGTTTGGAAAGTTTGATGATTTTTAGCGGACGCGCAAAATGAGCGGCGCAATCGTTCGAGCGGAAAACCGGGCGAGAGTTTCGAAGGACGAGATGGATAGAGAAAGAGAGGAAGAGGGAGAGGAAGAGAGAGGATAGGAAAATTTCCAGTCGGATGGTCGGTCGAGCGGCGATCGAGCGGGCGAATAGTCGAGAACGAGAAGGAAAAAGAAAAGAGGAGGAGGGTGAATTTCGATCGGCGGTTCGTATCGGCCGTGGGTAGACGGGAAGCGACGCGTACACGGCTGCAACCGCGTGTCACGGTTATCGAAAATAACAATAATCCAAGAGATTGGAAAGTCGAAGAGAAAATGAGGATGGGAGAAACGGTTTTTTCGGGAAGGAAGTTTGGCCTATGCCATGGGTTAACAGCGAGGCAGAGACGCGTAAACCTCGCGCGGTCGTCCTTCCTCGAGATCGCTCGGCTCTCCTTTTACGGCGTGGAAGGTCGAAACGGAAAAAAGCGGTTCGTGGAAGGCGTCTATGCCCGATCCTCGCTCGACTGCCGGGATAGTCGGCTACTTTGTCGGCAAGTTTATTATTCGTAACGGAGAATTCGAAAGAGGATCGGCTGGATTATCGTGAACGCCCTCCGATTCTCTTCTTCCCTTCCCCGCTCCTCCGTGCTTCTTCTTCCTTTACCGACTCGATCGATCGCGAGTCTTTTCTTTTTTTATCGTCACCGATACATATATATATATATCTCTCTATATAGGTAGATAGATAGATAGATAGAAAATCCTTACGAAAAATCACTTTGTTCCCTTTACGCGTGAGAACACGATTCCTCTCGTATTCTCTCTTCTCGTTCCACGTGTTTCGTGGATGTCAGGAAATCGGACATGGCATGGCTATTGAAACTCGAGATCCTCGCGAGAGACCGTCGTCGTCTATTCAAAGCGCGCAACGTCCCGAGTGCGTTTCGACCTCCCCCATCCACCAGGGGCGAGGTTGAAACGAATTCTCGTAAAAAGAACCGGGGGCTGAGAATCTAGATCCCGAGGTTGGAAAAAAAAAAAAAGGAAAAAGGAAGCGTCTCCTTTCTACGCGCGGTATATTCAACTTACTCCGGTTCGTTCTTACTTGCTATTCGCGGTTGCCTACCTGTTGTTATTGTCGCGGGGATGGATAATCTCGTTCGTTTCGTGAACGAAATTCGTGGAAGGATGCGCCCAACTTTTCGATCGCTCGTCGAGTTTTCGTTAATTTTCGTTCGCTCGAATCGGGTCGAAAAACTAAGCCGTTTCGAACGAGGCGACGATGACGCACGGGAAAACTCCTCTCTTCCCTCTTTGTCAGAGGCGAGCGCAACGTATGCACGAGCGTACATATGCACCGTATTTTCGAGTCGCAAGGAAACTCCCAGCTACAATCGGATAAATATAACTCGCGCCAATTGCCAACCGCGATTCCAACGGGGAAGATCTCTCTCGCTCCTCCACGTTTCCTCCACCCACCATTTGTCTTGGGATAAATCGCGCCTATTCCGAAAAACGTTCGAAGCGGTTAATAACGGTTCGGAAAGTTCTGGAACGGATGAAAATTCGTGGACGAGGTTGTTCGATCGTTGAGCGAGTTGGCCCACTTTTCAAACACGTGGCGCTCGCTTTACGATCGTTCTCGAGGCCGAAAAACTCGTGGATACTATACACTCTGTATACCCTACGTCTCGACGCTACGCCGATGCCTCTCGAGCTTGCCTCCGAGCAATGAAACAGGGGTACCATTGTGTACTTGTGAACGACAGCTGCGTCGCGACCGTTTCAAACGTGGCTTTATTTAGCGATCCCGAAAACCGAGCGAGCGATGCCGGATCTATCGAACGATTTCCATCACGCGATCGAATAATGCGGATCGTCTCTTCTCGCTTTCTCCACGACGAAGAGAACAAATCCCACGTACCGTGCAAAATTTGCGGCAAACGATAATAAACGGACGACGACGTCGCGTACGTTACGTCTGCGCGAGAACGATTCGGCGGATACGGAATATCGCGTAATTTTCGAGAAAAACCTCTTCTCACGTACCGAGAAACGCGTACCGAGTCGTTCGCGGTATATTTTAGAATCGTTAAAATCGGGACGGAAAAGGTCTCGGCTGGTTACAGCGAAACAACAACTGCCTCTTCCAACAGGTATTAACCATCACGGTTTACAACTTTACCTTCGTGACACTCGAATTATCCGTATATAATCGTCCGAGTTGCCGTTTACCTGGAAAGAAAGCGGACCGGTATCCCGATCAATGGAACGCAAGAAGGAACTCTGGTGGTGCGGCAAATCTCTGCGATAATCGCCTCGAAGCCTCTCCCCTCCCATTCCCCTCCTGCTCTCCGTTAATCCGTAACTAATTCTCGTTGCGACGACGTCCCGTTGCGCTTATACAACCCGTAGTAGTTCCGGCAACCCCTCGAGTTCGCCCTCTTAACGACACCCACCCCCAGTCTCATCATCGCAACACCCCCCTCTCTCTCTCTCTCGAGTCATCCTCGTCCTCGGTAATTTCTTTTTATTTTATTATTCTCGGCCGATGTGCGTTCGGATCGATCGACGAAAAAGACGACGAGGAGGAGTCGGTGGGTTGAGCGAGGCACGATCGAGCGCGGTTCCAAACCTAGGTGGTGTTTACGCTCGTCCGGAGATTCTAGAAATAGCGGTGTATTTTCCCGCAGAGGGAATCGAACTCGCGACCTTACGAGTTACACCTCGACCGCACCCCGTCGTATTTTTAGATGGCAGAGCGAAACCCGCCGCGCGCCCTCCCCTCTCCTCTCCACTCCTCTTCCATATCGCAATATCGGGCTTAAGTCAAATCGTTTCGAAGAGATACGATTTCGACGACGACGACGACGACGACGACGGGACGAGTCGCACGATACGCGCGAAAAAATGGTCGCCGGTGTTGGCCGGCATCATCGACCGGTGTTTGCGGTTTCGCCGTCTGCCAAGCACAATTTTGCATTTGCCGTAGCGGCAGGTATATAACCGGCGAGGACGAAGCCTATTTCGTAGAACCAGTTCCGTCGGAGAGAAGCCTCGAGATTTACGATCGTTCGAAACCCTCTTTCGGATCCGCGCCGCACCGCGCCCCAAACCTTCCCTCCCCGTCCATCCGTTTGCCTCCTTTCCCACACCGTCCATATTTATTTTCTATTTCGACCATCCCGATGATTTCGCGACAAAATTACCTATTTCTTATCCATTCTCTTTCTTCCTTTCTTCCTTTCTCCCTTTCTTTTTCACGATTCGCCAACTTTCGCCACGCCGACCAATCTTTCTCCCCGACAATCTCTCTTGAGAGAGAAACTCGAAACCGATAACTGGATTTTTCTCCCTTTATTACATCTTTTTCCTTTCCGTAGCTTCGTGCGAATATTAATAACCTACCATATATCTACCATTCTCTTGCCTATCTACCTACCTACCTACCTTTCTACCTGCTTGCTTGCCTGCCTGCCTGCCTGCCTGCCTGCCTTCCTCCCTATTTACCTACCTGCCTACCTACTTACCTTTCTACCTACCCACCTACCTACCGACAAACTTACCTGCCTGTCCGATTGCCCGTTTACCTGCACGTCCATTTGCTCGCTTTTTCGAGCGCGGTGTATTTCTTCAAGGATAGGTCGCTACGCTAGTTCGGTTGGAAAAGTTGGCGTGCTCGTTCCAGCCAAGATAACGCGTAATTCGATCGAGCGTTCGACTCGTGATCGTCGCGTTCGTCTTTATCGTCGAATCCAATTAGATCGATAAATAGATGGAAAATAATCGGAACTCAGCGCTCTCTTATCGCTCTTTCTCCTCCATTTTTCCTCTTCTCTAACTTTATTACTCGTTACTAGCTTTCGAAATTTCTATTACTCGTTATCGTTGATTCGCCGATCGATACTGTAGTAAAACACGCGACACTCTATTGAAATCTCCTAGCTTTCGCCTCAAGATCACGTACCGCGTCCGATTGGCGCTTGCGCAACGAAATCCATCCATCATATAGTTCCATAACTGGCCGCACGAACGCTGTTCGTTTTTGGTATGGAAAAGGATCGTTCTCGAAACGTATATATATATCGTCCCTTTTACTCTTTTCTCAGTCGTTATCGAATCCAAGATTATTCGACCAATCTCTTCTACGAAACGTACACCGTAAATATTTACACTGGTCCTGGATATATATCGACGTACGATGAATCGTCGTCACTGTTTCCACCTATATATATAATAGGCGGGGACCATCCGACGACCGTTTCTCTGCTTTTACGCTTGTTTTGCGCGACGGGAGAAGAGAGAAGCGATTATACGTTTTCCCGTTGTTGAGGTTCTACAAAAAAAGTACGCAAAAAACGCGTATTCTCGCCCGACGAATGAACCGCGTCACGGTTAAAAACGATCCGTCTACGCGATCCTCGTTATCGCGCGGAACAACCTCCGTTTTCACGCTTTGCCTCGTATCGAGTTCGCCTCCTGTCGCCCATCTTTCCCTTATCTTTCCACGAATTAAATCGAGAACGCGCGAATGCAACGCGGCGATTCTATACTCCCTCCTCTTCTTGGAAGGTATCCACGTCGTTTCTCCATTCTCTTCGATCTTTCGTCGTCTTTCTTTCTTTCTTTCTTCGCTACTTAATCATCCCATGATCGTCGAGAGAGAGAGTGGAAAATAAACGAAACGAACGAAAGAAGAGGACGAGAGATAGTGGGGAAAATGGGATGTCGAAAAATATATATATATATATATACATACGTAGTTCGTATCTATTATTAGTCATCTTATAATATTAACCGTGTCGCGATAAAACGAAATCGAACGATGTTGCGATTTCACGCCGCATAGTCTTCTCATCTTTACGTTTATCCGCGCGCGAATCGCCGATTCTATTAATAACCGTAACCACGTTCCCGAGGACCTCGTTTATTCGCGGCATAGAAGGTTAACGAATCTCTTTACCGCTACGCGCCCTTGGTGAATCGCCCCGCGCGGAATCTCAAATATACCAATCTCGAGAATTTCTCGCGATTGAACATTCGCCGACGCGACGAACGAAGCAAATCTGGAGAGATCGGATTCCCTTACGTTCACGATTTTATCATTCGCCTATGAGCGGGGAATCGAGTCCCCAAGTTGCGATTTTTGTCGGAAAAGAGGCATCTTTCTTCGATCGATCGATCGATCAATACGGATCGATCTGATTTTCGGGTCAGTTGGGAATAAAAAACGGTAAACTCGTCTCGATACGCGCGCAACGTGGCTCGCGAACGAGATCGCAGCATCGGTTTACGCAGCTGGCAAGGTCAGAGACCCGCGATCTGGTTGGCAAACCATGTGTGTACCGACCGCCCTCGCTCTTCTCTCTCTCTCTCTCACACACACACACACATTTCTCTCCTTTTTTTCTTTCCTTTCCCCTTGCACGCATCGTATACGTGTACAACTCTCCCTCTCTTTTCCCCTTCGATACGAGAAACGTAGTAGTGCTAATAGTACAACTAATACTAGCAATAATAGTAGTAGTAGCAATCTCTAGGAGCGTAGTAGGAGCGTTTCCCAACACAAGAACGGGACAAGCGAGCGTCACGGAACGATCGAATTCACCCGCCAATACCACTATCGTTCTCGACGCGTTCGCTTCGAGTTGGTTCGTTCGCGTACCGCCGTATGCGCGATCGTTAAATATCCGAGTTGACATCGTTTGACCCGTCTTCCCGTTGCTGCTCTCTCGGTTCTCGACTTCTGCCTCTCGGTTCTTGCCTCTCGATTCGTAGACTCTGACTCACGTCAGGGTCGTCCGTACGAGGTCAACGACAAACCGACTTCTTCGCTCGCCAGTGGCCGCGATCGCGTCTCGCTTCGCCTCGGTTCGCCTCGCCTCCCCTCTCCTCCCTCTCCCTCGCCCTCCCCCTCCCCCAACTCGGGTCTCTCGACTCGTCGTCTCACCTCGCCGCGCATCGCGTTTCTTCCCTTACTACTACTACCGCCTACTACGCGTTTCCAATTCTTTTTTCTTTCCCATCGTCGTACATTCGTCCGTCCATTTCCATTTCGTATCCCCCCTTCCCCCCATCCTTCTCCCCTTTTTATTCGTACTACATTCCCGTTCGATCCAAGATCCGACTATCGTCATTAATCTCGTAATTTTCGTAATTAAATCGTAATTCGTAAATCGATCGCGAGACAAGAAAACAAGCGGGACAGTGTCAAGCGTGTGTGCGGCGGTCAACCGGATAAGTACTCGGTCGGTCAGTCAGTTACTCAGGCATAACCTAGTCAGTTTTAGCTAGCTAGCTAGATAGCTAGCTAGCCAAGCAGCAACCGACCACCAGTCAGTTAACCGAGCAGCCAGCCAGTCAGCCAGTCAGCCAGCCAGCCAGCCGAGCCTTGTTTTCAGGCAAAGCACCGAGGGCTGCCCCCTGAACCGGATCGCGGCATTAACCTCCGCCAGCGTGTATATCGCTCTACGTCCCTGCCTCTCTCCCTTCCGCACCACTACACTATCAACCGCCTACCCTGCCATTACTACCGTGACCGTCACCCTCCTGCGCTCTCTCCACTTCCCTCTCTTCCCCCTCCCCCCTCACCTCCTCTTCGCCAAGCTCCTCTTCTCCTCCTACTCTTCCACTCGTCCACCTCGTCGATGATTCTTACCATCTGTTCGCGGCGCAACATCCCAACTTCTCTCTCTCGGTAATTTCTACATCGCAGCCAGACACGATTTATCCGTATCGCGACGCAAAAACCTTTCTCTTTCTTTTTCTTTCGATCGATTCAAACAGTTTACAATTATCTCTCCCAATTTTCTCGCATTCGTTATTACAGTACATACACTTTTCCAACCGAACGTTTCGAACGGAATAAATAAGACCGATAGATAGATAGATAGATAGGTACTCGGGATACGATATAAAGAGATAGGCGGAGAGAAACGAGGAAGGAAGAAGGAAGAAAAGGCATTCGTCGCGATTCTCTCTCTCTCTCTCTCTCTTTCGTAAAGATCGCATCGCGTCGCCTCGCGTCGTCTCTCTCCGATCGATATGTTCAAGGACTCGAGAAATATCGCCCAACGGGCAACGTTGCTCGCTGTTTTCCGTTCGGACACGCACTAACCGTGACGAAAATAACGAAGCGAAGAAGAGAGCGAGGAGAGAATCTGGAAGGAAAACTGGATACAAACGAAGGAAGAAGAATCGTCGCGACGCGAGGCTTATGGCGAAACGCGTACCGGCTATACGACGCGCTAGAAAAGAACGGAGAGAGAGTGAGAGAGAGAAAAAGAGATGCGAACGAGAGAAGAAGGATCGGAGGTGAGAGGTCTTTCCCCCTCTTTCCTCTCCGTTCCGTTCGTCTCCTTCTCCTTCCCTCCCTCCCTCCATCTCTCTCTCTCTCTCTCTCGAGCAAGACGACGCGAACCGAACGGCGAGAGCGAAGGAGCGGAGAGGACGAAACACGCACAGGACGAAGCGGCGCGGGGAATGGGTCGACGAAATGCAGGCTAGCGGAGCAGGGAGAGGCAAACTCGTGTTTGGAAAAGGTAGCGAGGGAGAAGCTTGGCGATCATAGCGAACGCTATATACATCGCGATCCGTGATTATCCTATCGTCTTTCTCGTACACGCGTCTAAATCAGACTTACACGTGTAGATGAATACGATCTTTTTTCGATATCTCCAATTCGAGGAAACGTTTCGCTTCCCTTCCTCTCCTTTTTTAGAGATTCAACGAAATGTTATTATCTCGTTTCCATATTTTTCAGTTTACCAAATTTTCGCCTCTTTTTTTCACGACGATATCTACGACTTTTAAATCGATCGTAATAAATAGATTGCATTTCCAAAATTGCTGATCCATCGCGAAATCTGTAAATCGAGCGATTCTACGTATATACACGTATACGCGTAAAATAATTTAATCAACGTAGACAGGAGTAAAAATACGCGACTGTCGTCATGCTATTCTTTTTAAATGGTAATCTGACCAAAAGAAAGTGGGAACGAAAAAATAAAAAAGATAAGATGGAAGGAAGGAAGGAAGGAAGGAAAGAAGGAAGGAAGGAAGGAAGAAGAAGAAGAAGAAGAAAAAGAAAAGTAAGAAACAAGGTAAAAGAAACCGGTTTAAGGGATCTCACACTGGTTGTTTCGACACGCATACATATACGCGTTCCGTTGGTGTAAATGGTTAATCGTGAAATCAAATTTTTGGAAGGCGGAAGAAAAGATGGAAAGACGATGACGACGGATTCGAAGCGAGCCGTGTGAAGAGAACTGCTCGCTCGTGAACTTTGACCTTGCGCTCGGAAGGGAGCAAGGTCGCTATTGGCAACGTTCGCTCGATCTCAACGTTTTCCTTCTGCGGGTGTCGCGACCCTGATCACCATTGCTGTCGCGTTACCGGTATTTAAATGTGCGGATAAAAAAACTTACATCTACGATTCTTCTCCAAACACGTTCGTCCTCCTCGTCGAAGCGATTTTCTCGGAACGATCGTCGTTTTTCGATTCGTGATCTCGATCTCGGTCGTCGTCTCTCGGCTCGATCTTTTTGCCGCTGCTTTTACGAACGGATTTTACGCGCCGTGAGTTTTTCCGGTGACCCCTTCCCCTCTCAGTCGCGCGTCTGGTCTGGTCCAATGGAGCGTGCAGTATTTTCCGCACTGCTATACTTTTATACACGCGCGCGCTTCCACTATGTACGATGGATATTCGATCTCTTCGTCGAAAATATCAAAAATACCGGAAATTGTCCCAATCAAAGGAAAAAGAGGATAGCGATAAACAGTAATGTACAGCACGTTCTCGGATAGACAAATCGAACGACGAATTTTCATCGAATCTTGGCTCGATTCGACGCATCCACCGAGTTCTGCCCAATATACGCGCACGCTTTAGCCTCGGACGCGAACCGTGTCCCTATACGCAAATGTTCCGCTCTGCATCCATCATGACTCGTACGTTCGTCATCCGTTACCTCGCATCTCACACTTCCTTTCTACGCTCCTTGTTTTCCCTCCCATTTTCTTCTCTCTAGCCACCAACAATTGTCCGATAAACGAGAACAAAGACGGATGTTCCACTAGCTTGGATCGATCACGTTTCCAACTGCATCCTCTCGCGTCGTTACCTCGTATCGTTCTTTTTTCTTCTTTTTTTTCTTTCTTTTTCGTCTACACTTGGCCCGGGAACGGGACTCTTTCTTACCCGCTGCGATCCAACACCCGTCCTGCCATACGATCTTCTCCTCTTCCCCGAGATCCGATCGTAATCGCCAGGCTTGTAATTACATCGTAATTTATGCGCATCTACGTATGCACGAGTATATCGAGAGCCTTGCCTCTGGCCTTTTCACCATCTTTCCCTTCTTACCCTCTTCTCCGCTCCCCCGGCCGCCATGTTTTTTCCTTTTTGCATCTTGCTGCTACCACATCTGTGCTACCAATTACTCGTCGACGATCGAACGAGCGACAGAATAGACGAGAGAAAATAATCAGAGATCTAGATCCTGCTTCTTTCTTCTCTCCTCAACAATTAATGTCTTTATATATTATGTGTATATATTATATACGTATTATTATATACACACATATATATCTCGTTCGTTGGAAAAATTTATTTACATCGTTTTTAACGAATATATCGGCAATTATCAACGCGATCGAAATCCGATACATGTCAAGAATAATACCTTGACGGATACGCAGACAACGCGTCTACTCTCGGCGCTTAATGTTCGATAAGATAAGAACAAAAGTCACGAAGGCTCGTCGTTGATTCATCATCGATTTTTGCTCGCAAACTGCGTAATATCGGGTTGTTCTTGATGCGATATCCAGACGATATATATATATATATGAATGGATCGATATCGATCGATACGACTTTTCGTTGCAATCGTTACGAAAAAGTGGCAGGAAACAGTTGCATCGAAAATGAAAATGCGATCGTTCGTTTATTCATCGGATAATAAATTAAGGATAAATTAGGAACCGATTATTCCGAAAATTTCGATATCGAATCGATCTCGTTCCAAGTAATCGCCTTCGAGTAATTTTCGAAACCATCTTCCTATCAGAATCTTCTTTTTCCTTCTTCCCCTCTTTCCTCTTCCTTATCGTTCGTAAGTTAATTTTTACACCATAGAAGTATAACAAAATCGAAGGAATTTTTTTTCTACGCGATAAAAATTTTTCATTTCTCGTTAAAATTTGTCGAATTTACATGCGTAAATAATGACAAGAGTTTATCTGGATGAACTATCTACACCGGAAGAAAGATGATTGGAGATGGATGGAAAGTGGAAATAAGGATAAATTGGAGGAAGGAGGTGAACGCGCGATTGATACGCAGATCGTGGATCGTGGCCGCAAACAAACGAAGCAAACGCAGCTGGCAACGCCAGTCACACGTGTCATTGCTGTCGAGTGCTAATGCACCGAGGTCACCAGGAAGCCGCTATCTAAGGCACACGCGGTTGCGAGAGTCCGATATCGTTGGTGTGCTCTTTCTTTGTAACGAACAGCTGGTCGAGCTGAGTCAGTAGTACGGCCTTGATTGCCCCGTAAGCGGAAGATCGGAGTTTGCTTTCGTCGTGACTCGTCGCGTCGCGTCGTCGTTCCGCGGACCGTCGTCCGACGTGCACGTGTTTCTCCTCCACGATAATCATCTCTCAACGTATCGCGTATCCCCGATACACATATATATATTTATATATATATATATATACATGTATATACGTATATATAAAATTATAATTATCGGTCGATCACGAGGACGATGAGTAGACAAACGACGAAACGGAACGGTGAAAGTCCGACCGAGTTAGCGGTCGAGCTCGATCCAACTGTTTCGCGTTTAAAATTTAGTTAGGTGGTCCGCCGCTGCGCTGCTCGACGCTGCGGCGGACCGATCGAATCCAACCAATTGCGCCGTAACTTTGCACACCGCGATGCGTGCTCGTTCATCGACCGATGCGGCCACGCGGCAACCAGAATCACCGATAGCGCGAATATGCCTCTCGCATCTCGATCGTCCCCCACCACCCGAGAGAAACG
Source organism: Apis cerana (assembly GCF_029169275.1). Classification (NCBI taxonomy): domain Eukaryota; kingdom Metazoa; phylum Arthropoda; class Insecta; order Hymenoptera; family Apidae; genus Apis; species Apis cerana. The sequence continues at coordinate 13,337,756 of NC_083856.1, forward strand.
CAGATAACACCTTCCGAGAAGATTATCTCGCGCGTGCTACTGGTGCACGATTCGCGATCCAATATTTTTGCGCTTGGTAAACCGTCTCCACTTTCGACGTATTTCGAATCCATCGAAACGATAGAAATTCCGAAATCTCCTCGACGATAAGTTTCGCTCTCGCGTGTCACGCGGAAGACCTAAAAACCCGAATAACGCGTACAACGTCCGCGTTTCGGAAGACAATGACGATCGCGGTATGATTCACGATAAAACCGATAAAGCGCATTACGGCGTAATTACGTCTCGTACTTTGCCCTTGCTGTCAAGAACAAGCGTCATCGCTGCAAACTGATCGCGTTACACTATTGCTCTCTGCATTCTTTACGCGTACCCGTGCACACGCATTCGCGTACAATACATACGTACTATGTATATCAGCGTTTGCAAATTAAATGAAGAAGGAAGAAAATGAATATATGGTCGAAAGATAATCGATCAACAACAATCGGCCATACTTTTTCATCCACGATTCCTGAATTTTTTCAACTCTACCATTTTTTCCCCTCGATTTTTTCCTCGCATTATCCGCGTTGGAATACAAGCACGCGCGCGATTTCCGAGACCTCGTCGCGTATAAGGCTTTTTCGAGTGACTACATCGCGGTACCTTTGCTCGATCGTGAATCACCGTGTGTGAGTCATTGCGCGCGCGCGCGCTCGTATCATGGAAAACGCGCGATTCTGGATCTCGAACGAACGAGAGGAGAAAAGTTGGCGTATATGGACACGTATCGATGGATTTTTCGTATTTTTACGCCGCTGACTTTCGGTCACGAAGCGGCGCGAATCGAAAGCCGCTGCAGAAAATTTGATTCGCGACGGATCGGAAGACAAAATTCGACTCCTCTTCGATCGCCGTTTCCGCTTCTTTCTCTCGCTCTCGCTTTCCTCTCTCAACCGAGGCGCGAGTCGAACGGTATTTACGTTCTCGTCGTATTTACGATGGCCTTCGATCCTCTCGATCCACCATCGGGTGTCGATCGGCGAACACCTCCTTTGGCAAAAGTTATCGGCTCTCCCGTCCACCGTCTGCCGTTCAGCCCGCTTACCGTCTGCTCGCTCCGCAGAGCTCTCGTTTCTTTCTCGATTCTTTCACTCACGCTCTCGCTACCCATCGTCGCCACCGCCGCCGGATAAGAGAGAATCGCGTTTGCATCGATTTCGAGACGAAAAGAAAAAAGGATCGACGAATTCGACTCGATGAATAATTCGATTCGAGGAGAGAGAGAGAGAGTCGAAATTTCGCAGGAACGAGAGGATTCGTTCGAGGTGGTGATTTCGCACGCGAAAAGGAAACCACTATACGTATAGGTGGAACGAGTGAAGGGGCCAGAACAGCGGCAACGGTGCCAGCAGCTTCCTGCTATCGGTGCAGGAAGGACGGAGCGGCGCGGCGAGTGGATGGGTGGACGACGGGTGGTCGAGTGGGGGTGGCGACGGCAGCGGCGGCGGCGGCGGAGCACGGAGAGAGAGAGAGAGGGAGGGAGAGAGAAAGAGAGGACGAAGACGAAAAAGCCTTGAGGCTAGCCGGGTGGCATGGCCTCGACTTCTCAGGGACGACTTGGAAGCGTTTCCGTTCAAAGGCAAAGCGCGCTCGGTTTCGTTTCGGCGCGTGTTTCGACGACGACGCGTGTGGTCGTCGTTCTTCCGTAAATAGTAAATAACAAATATCGAGATATCGAATTTATCGCGTGAGAAATCGTGCGAGATAAAAGGAAGAGAGAGAGAGAGAGAGAGAGAGATTGGATACGTTTTACAATTTTAAGTCCGATCGAGAGGTTGGATAGAGAACGACCGAAAAATTATTTTCCAAGCAATCGATCACGCTTCCGGTTCGTTGATTTCATCTCGAATAGCCTTGAATCGAGAAACGTTCCCCCGATCTCGGGATCAATTTGACGTATAGGAGCCGACGTCCCGACCGAAAAAACACGTTGCAACCATTCCGCTCTATCCATAAATTATTCTCCTTTGACCGCCGTGCAACCAGTTTCCACCATAAATCCAACTCATCCGTGGGTTTGCGTTCACTTTTTTCCTTCGCCATTAGTTCAATCGCGCAATAAGAGTGCGTCGGACAAATGGCTACGTATACTCTCGCGATATCGCGAGGAGGAAAGGAGGGGAGGAGTTGTCGAAAATCGTCCTTTCTTTCTTTCTTTCTTTCTCCCTTCCTTTTCTCCAGGACGAGGACGAGTGCAAATACGAGCAGGATCGATCCGCGAGGAGGAATCGCAACGCGGTCGAACATAGCAGCGATCTTTCGTTCCCGAGCGGGAGAGTAGCTGGAATAAGTAGGTCGTGCCGTGCAAACTGCTGCTGGCCGGAGTCGCTCATGCAGCACCGCTACGCGAGTTAATGTCGCAAGCTCTGACTAACCGACGCGATTTTTCTTCGCGAAACTAGTCCCTCTCTATCGGTTATCAAGGCGATACGTTGCAACAGCGCGTACACCCACGCTTCGATTCGAATCGACTCGTCACGATCCGACCAGCTGCCTCTTTCCCCCTCTCCTTCCTTCCCGCCGCTCGATTCGATCCCCGGATATTTCGCGAATCCGATGAAAATGACGGTGACCGTACGTGCCACGATCGCTCCACACGGCCGACCATCCGTGTCCCGACGACAAACCGAAAGAACAAAGAGAAGAGAATCGAACGAGGATGAGAACGAGAGAGAGAGGGAGAGGGAGTCGGGTTTACGACATCCGACTTAAAACTGTCCAAATGATTCATAGCGTTCACCGCGTATACGCACACGTACACGCGTATACCACCACTCGATCGACCGGTTTCGGCACCCGTAGTCTGTCCGTGTACCACCGCGATACACGTGTTTCCAATAAGTTTTCTATCGGGAAAATAAATCGAAGAGAGTAGGATCGATCGCCTCCCTCTTCACGTGCACGTTCGTAATAACACGCGTGACATCGAACAATTTTGACCGATTTCGATCGAGAGCAACATTCGAGCAACATTCTCGAACAAAGCGGCGACGATGAAACCGGCTGGCGAGAAAACGAAAACTCACGATTCTCGGTTTCGCGCGAATCGCGCACGCGAATCACGGCCTCGAGCCGTTCCACGAACGGGGATCGTTGTTCGCGAGAGGAAATGCCGAGTCGCGTTCGACTCAACCGCGAGATTCGAACTCGGAGACCTTGGACCAACCATTGACCTCGATAGCTATACTCTACCTCGCCGGTATGCAGCCACCAGCATCCTCCTCCTCCACCTCCTCCCCACTCGTCTTTCGTCCTTTCGTTTCTTTCCCTCGTTCGATCCCCGTACGTACAATTCGCGATTCGACCATCATTTCGTACGAACGTAACGACCGTTCCTTCGTATCTTCGTCGGCCGATCCCCTTACGCGCAAACTGACCCGCGTAACGTTTACACGCGCAACCTTGTAATATCCGCGAGATCCATGCGCGAGGAAACGGGACCTACTTGATTTCAAGTCGAATCGCCGTTTTACCAACGTTCGCGGGGGTATTTGGGGGGGAAGGTGGCGAGCGAGAAAGAGAACAAAAATTTTTTCAATATTTTTGCATTATTTTAATGAGGAGAAAAACGAATGATTAGGGCAAAAAGAGAAAATTCGAATTAATTTCTTTATATCGCAAATCTGTATCTTTGGCTCGATATCGTTCCACAGCATGGCGTAGAATTTGTCGATTTTACGTGGAAATATTTTGCCGCGATTCTTCCCCCAATTACCTCGACGATTTGTATAGGAATAATTTGGAATAATTGGAACGCTTCGTTTTCGTTCTTCGTATCAAGAGCAATTACGATCTTTTCTCTTTTCCTCTCAAATACGATATATACATATATATGTATATATGGTAACGATGAACGCAAAAACCGATAGATAACGTTTGCCGACATCGCAGCGTCGTAAGCACGATTCGGCCAATGCAAACAACGGAATACGGATATTGGCACGCTTGTCCGCGTATACGAATGAATGCAACAACGCCACTACAGACCTTGAACGTTTATTTTACCACTTGGAACTCGGTCCGGACGATACACGCGCGTACACATACTCTCTTTCTCTCTCCCTCTCCCCCTCCTCGTTCCGTACATGCGCAGGGATCGAAAGAAAGGAGACAGAGAGAGGGAAAGAGATTAGCTGCGCATTTTGCCTCGATCCTTCGCTACACTCGTTAAATACACGAGTTCGCTTCAAAAATATCGGGAGACCGGAATTAAATACGCACGCGCTAATTTGGTTTGCGATGATCGAGAAAAAATATATATCGCGTATACGAATACCCGATAACGAATCGAGTCGAAGTAGCGGAGAATACCAATGCAAATATCGCGATCGTGCAACGATGTTGTTATATTACGGATGTGTTCGATCGCGAAAGAAACGACTCGGCATTTACGTACGGGGAACACGGAAAAATAATTATACGGCGTCGTTGGCCAACTATAATTGAATTCTACGCGCATCTTCGTCCCACTCCGTGTTGAAACGCGTCTCGATTCCGTATGCGCGAGGTGCGTGCTTGCCCTCGCTGGATAAGACTCGCATCTGGTGCGAGAAAAACGCGAGGATGAAACGGAATGATTTTTTATTCCACGAGCAATGACAATAATAATAATAATAATAATAACAATAGGTAACGAGAGGTGTAATGCGAAGAGAATATACGTATCGCTTTGTTTTTTAAATATTTTTTTTAATAAGTTCGATAAAAAAATTATATAAATGGGATACTTAATAACAAGGTGATAAGTATTATAAACAAAGGGCTAGATACAAATGTACAAGTTAGTCGTTATACTAATTCCATTATCGTATCGTATAATAAAAACTTAAGCCTATGAGATATAAAACTTGACCAGTTGACGATTCTCGTTTTACTAAACGCTTCTGGAACGCTGTTGAATTTCCTTTCTCGCCGTGTATCTGGTAAAAGATACGCGTTCCTCGTTCTTTGCACTCGGAAATCGACTCGAAAATTTATTTATTATGGATATAAAAGAAAAGAAAAGGAGAGGGAGGGGAGAGGGAGAGAGAGAGAAACGGGGGAGTTTCGTACGATCAAGTAATATAATTCGAAATAAAATAAACATCGCAAAAGAGATTATAAAAAAAAAAGCAACGAAACGATAAAACGATTTTACCGAGTAATTACGCGCAAATGAAGAAGGGGAAGGGGAGGGGGAGAAAACAATGGAGCAAACTCATTTATCATTCATGAATTTTTCAAAGTTATTATCAACGTTGGCATTACCCGCATTGTATCGTACCTCTTTCCTTTTTTTTTTTATTTTTTTTTTTCTCTCCTCAATTCGAAAAAAGGAATCGGTATAAATTTTCACATGCAACACATATCGCACTACACACGTATATGTTTTCGTCCAAAAATAATTAATGGCCACGTTTCTTCGTTGGCAATTTCTATCGAAGATTTGCTTCGCGTCATTCACGACGCGATATTTACTCGACGAAAGTAACAATCGGCGGCGATCGCAACAACGACGATCGATCATCGATGGATCACCGTTCAAAAAAAAAAAAAAAGTAAAAAAAGAGACGCGGTTAGTCAGAGGGAGAAAATTGGTCGGGTATTGCTTTCCGGATCGTTCGTGTCGTCGTTGCTCGCCGCATCGCCAATTAATCCATTCTTTTCCCATCATTTACACGTCTGCAGAACAATCATACATAATATTGCACTTTGGTGTGTTCTCGTTTATTTTTACAATAGCTATTGGCATAAATTACAAACACGTACGGTGAATTACTTTTTCACGTTTCTATTTCCTTTTCGTTTCTTCCTTTTTTTTTTCCCCCTCATCGATGTAACAAGATTCGCTCTCGCCTTTTTTTCTTCTTTTTTTTTTCTTTTCGGTGAAAAAGTCGTTCAACGTGGTCATCGTCGTTCGAGTGTACGTTGTTACTCATTGTCGGCATTACGATATACGGGAAAACGTATTACTCTTCGATGGAAAAGAAAAAAAAAAAAATCGATTCGATCCGATCGAATTCATCGCGCATTTCACACTTGCGCGCATTCGTACGTATATATATATATTTATACGTATACTTTGCAAAAAGAATCTTATCTTCACGCAACGCAATGACACGACACGACACGAATACCGAATCTAATCGAATTAAAGCAAACCGTCGACAACGCAGCGACTATGCAACTATTTTCCCTTTTTTCTCTCCTCTTTTTATTATCGTTGACACTCGACCCATTTCCCATATAGGGGACACTCTCGAAAACTGATCGATCATCGGATATATCTTTAGATAAAAAAATATTTTTCACAGCCTATCGAATCATCGGAGAAAAAGAGAGAGAGAGAAAGAGAGAGGAGAGGAGAGGAGAGAAGGCACGATGCGAGTGAACGGGATTAAAAATACAGCGAATCTAGAGTAGGAAATGGGTAATATAACTTTGGCCCTTGATATCTTACGTACGTTTTATCCTATAACGACGGATCTGCACGAAAAAAAAAAAAACTTATTCTCGATCGCGTTCAGCGATATTTATAAACATATCCGTGTTCGTATTTTGCCATGACGTCTCGCGATATCTCGACGAATACGCGCGAACTTAGAACCAAGAAAAAACGTGTGGTCGATATTACGGAAATTGATATCTTCGATCGAAGAATCTAAGAGAACGAAACGAGCTGTCGTTAACGTTGTTCTTTTGGCAGTTGGTTACTTTTTTTTTTTGTTTTCAACTTAAAACGTTGCTGAGCAAATCGGGATAATATCGATAAGAAAAAGTACAGTATCTGTGTGTACGATCGAATCCGGCAGTGAACAGTGTCGTGAAGTTTTCCGGTAAATCGGAAAGGTTAGAAAATCGATGAAAATATATATAAAAAAAAAAAAAAAAAAGAAAAGAAAAGCTAGCATCGAGAGAAGAATCGTGATCGATAAAATTAATCGCGTGGATTGATGATTAAGTTAAAAAAAAAAAAAATAAAAAAAACTAGTACCATTGTTGCTAAAGATAAAAAGAAAAAAAAATATGAGATCAAACGTTTGACGCGGTATCGAGGAGGATTCTCACGTTGGAAGGGAGGAGAGAGCAAACGAGAAAACGTTCGTTTTTTTTCTTTCTACGCTCTCGTTTCTCATTACCAAATGACGGCGATCATTAATGTGCGTCCAATTCCCTGTTTTCTTTCCTTTTTTTTTTTCCTCTCCTTCGTCAAAGATGCGAAAAAGGACGAGTTCTCGATGACCTCTTCCCACCTTTTGTGTATAATAATGCCGTTAAAATAAAATAAAAAAAAAATATATATATATATATAAAAAAAAGAGAAAGATCTTATATCTAATATACTACACGAAAAATGTACAAAAAGACCTGCTGTCATGTTGCGTATTTTCGTATTTTCAAGATTGTCGTGAAAATCGTCGTTTAGACTTAACGGATAGAATTTGGGACAGAGAAGAAGAAGATGCGAAGAAAATCGATGATCCGGATTTATAGAATAGTATACGCGAAATAGCAAATGGTATTTGAATATTTCGCACCGAGTAGATCGAAATTGGACGTTTTCAAAAGGTAACCCAGTCGGAACCTACGCCAATGGTGGACAACATGTCCGTGACATCCGGTGTACAGGAAAACTCAAAGTGCGATCCGCTGCTCGAGCTAGCAGTTTCGAACGTGTCCAGGTCCGTGGTTATCGTTTCCATATCTAGATCGATCTTGAAATCGGATGGTTGTATCTGCAACAGATCCGTCAACGAATAAAGATCGGCCAAACTCGGATTATTGCTCGATTCCTCGAGTTTGACGACCGTTGCGGCAATGGTCGTATCCCCGATTATATTGTTAGGAGCATCGATGATGGTCGCAGCAGTGTTGGTATCGTCGTTCGTGCCAGCCGAACCGATAACGACGGCGTTCGAATGTTTCGTCGATGATGTCCGCCCTCGTTGCCCCGTTCCCGCCGCGTCGCTCCTGTTCCTATCCGTATTCGTCGTCACGGTCGTCGACAAATCCGCTTCCATTTCAATTTCCGTCCCCTCGCCGTTCAATTCCATCTTCATCTTTCCATCTATCGTCTCGATCGTCGTCCTTCCCGTGCTCGTGGTCGTGGTGGTCGTCCCGGTGCTCGTCGCCGCTCCCACGATGTTCGACGTTGCCGAATCTTCTTTCATCAGAAAGTTCGATCGACATTCCAGATGATGGTTGTGGTTGTTGTGGTTGTGGTGATGGTGGTGATGGTGGTTGTGGTCGTGGCGGTGGCGATGATCGTCCTCACCGCTATGATTTTCATTTTGATTATGATTATGATTATTATGATGATGATGATGGTGATGATGATGGTGATGGTGATTGTTGTGACGGGGTGTTCGCACGCGTAAACTTTTGTCCGAAAGTAGATCCATGTCTTCGACGGAAGCGGCGAAGGTAACGGGACCGACCGAGGATAGCAATCGATCCTTCGGCTCGAACGTGCTTTCGTAATCCATCTCGAAACTGGGCTCCCGCTTCATTTTGGTAGACGCAGCTCTGATCGTGGCGCGGCGATCCGTGCTGTCGTTGCCCATTAGCCTGCCGACGGTCGACCCGCCGCCACATTCCAACAAATTATCCTCGTAAAAGCTCGCGGATTCCGGCGAATCCGGTGTAACGCAAGATGGACTGCTCGGTATTTTCGCGGTGACGATCGGTGGACTAGGCGTGTAATCGAGAGGAGGTCTCTTATCCAACGCCAATCTAACCTTTAAACGCGATACAGGTTTGCTACCGACCGAGTGAGCTTGCAACCTTTTCACCGCTATTCCTCCGCCCACGGTGTTCCCTGCGCCGCTCGTTTCGGAATTGTTGTTGTTGTTGTTGTTGTTGCTATCGTGATTCCGCGCGTGATTCTTACTCGACATCGAACCACCTCCTCCTCCTCCTCCGCCCAGCGATGACAAACCCGATTTCCTCAGCTTCTTACCTCCCCCCCCTTCTTTCGCTTTCTGCCCTATACACGTTGCCGATTTCGAAGTTTTTTTCCTCGGTCTATATTTGTAATCCGGATATTCCACCATGTGCAATTGCCTCAGCCGTTCCGCTTCTTCGATGAACGGTCTTCTTTCCGCTTCGTCCAACGTTTTCCAACGTCTTCCGAGCCGTTTACTGATCTCCGCGTTATGCATATCCGGCTGAATCTCGCATATTTTTCTACGTTCGATCTGTGACCAAACCATAAACGCGTTCATCGGCCTCTTTATGTGATTAGGATTGTTCTTTTTCGTCTGAAACAGAAAAGGAGAAACAGATTGAAAGATGAAAAGGAAACTCCCCCTGCATCTACATTTACGTTTATCCATGTACAATTTCTCGCAAATTTTCTCCTATAGATAAACGATACGCATCTTAAAATCAGTGTGGAAATACTTAAAATTAAAAAATGCGTTTAAACTATCGGATTAGACCCGTGTAGCTGACCTCGTCACAGCATGGATAATAACGTCGTCGATTAGTTAATTGGACAATTTACGATCACGGTTGTATCTCTACGGACAAACTAAAAGTAAACGTTATTATACGTGAACGCGCTCAAACTCGCGCATGCGCTCATAATCATTCGCGTAACAGCATCGCGAGCGTCACCTAACCTTTCGTTAAAATACGAGAAATGATCCATGTATGATCGAAAACTAGGAACACGTAGCGTGCAATCTCTGTTCATTGGAATTCTAGATATCATCGATTACTCGGTACGCGTTAGAGTGGAAATCGAAAGGCTATAATCTAGGTTACGAAGGTGGAAGAACACAGCTGCTTAATACATAGCGATCATACGGTATACGAACGCATGCTCGCTTGCAACGGGAGAATCTATCGTGTACGTACGTTCTTCTACTTTGCTTTCAAGCTTGCTTACAAGCTATAATTGAAGTATAATTGATCCGCGAACAGTTTTTCTTGCAGTGAAAAATTTATAAAAAATTGTATATCTCCTCTACTTTTTAATTTAACGATCAATCATCCATCATCGTTTTGTTCTATATCGTTCTCGATATATAACGTGTATAACTATGTATATGCCGTATAGTATACGCACAATTGTGTAACACAAATCTAAAAATAAAAAATTAATTGGAAAAATAAAGTTAAAACGATCGAGAAAAAAAAATGCGATATTGTAATTTATATTCGTGTATAAATGAATCGAACGATGATCGAACATCCGAAACTTTGTACGCGCGTGTGTATACGTGTGTTTAAAATACAATTTATATGTAGATATCACTACTAAATATCCGATAACCATGAAATTTGTCGAGGAAAAAAAAAAAATCCGTGTAACTTTACTTACGATAATTTCGACAGATACGCATAAAAACATATTTAATTCACGCAACTGAATTGATTTAGTTGTTCGTTCCATGCCTCATCTGCGTATATACGACGACCATTATCGCTGTCGTACACTTATGTTTTTATATTGTCGAATAAAATTGATCAATTTCCGACGATATGTGATAATATGCGAGATTTTTTTTGCATTTTTTTTAAAAAAAGCTTCTTCGCTCGTTTAATCCGAAATTTTTCGTTCAAATTATCGATTCGTTTCGCACGCACGAATGATCTTTGGAATGATTTCTTGATTTCAAAGAAACAAAATTTCATCCCACAAATGTTACAAAATGTAATTCGAAGTGAAAATTGAAGTGAAATCGAAAAGAAACGGTAACGTAACAGGATTGTAGCCAGACAGAAATGAGAATAAAAAAAATTTTATCGAAGAAGTTATGAAGAGAGAGAGAGAGAGAAATCTTGGAGAAATTTGATAAAAATCGTTATGAAGAATGTAAACAAAATTCAAATTCAATGCAGGAAAGAATAATGAACGGTGGACAAAAATAATCTATCCTTCCGTTGGACGGTGTTTTGTCGCTACAAAAATAAACAGACACGTACGTCGTGTTTCTTCTCGTAAAAATTTTTAACTGAAATAACGCGTTAAATCTAAACTACACGCATACACACGCGCACACACGCGCGCGCGCACACACACATATCGTATCTTTCAATTTTTTCCTTTAAAAAAAAAAAAAAAGAAACTTAACTTTTGTTTAATCCGTGAAAACAAATAATATGCATTATATCGCTTTTGATAACATACGCGTATAAAAAGTACGTAGTATCATCTCGTTCGAGATAATCGATAAAAACGAATCGTTAATTCGCAATGTTTTAAAATTAAAATTACATACTTGCGTGGCATCCGAATACGGTGTCGCCGAATTTTTATCCACAAGCAATGATCCAAACATAGGAATCCCGGAACTAGAGGGACTATCTTGTTGTTGCGGCACCATTTTGCGGGCCGAGAATTACAACAAATTTCTTCTTATCACTTCACTTTTAATTTGTGATCGCGACGATACACTGCACTCGAAAAAAATTGCAAATTCGACCCGTAAAGAGGAAGCAACGATTCGATGTTAAGAATATCTTGAAGAAATCTTTCCTTTCTCATACGACTATGTCTATGTATTCGATATTTCACTCGAGCAGTCTTTTTTTTTTTTCTTTTTCTCTCGTCTTCTCTTGTTTCCCTTCTACGACAGTATCTGTCGTTATTATTATTGCTTATTTCGATTGCCAATATATAATTATCACCATCACCATCACTACAATCACTATGTCACGTTTACTTGGACGAACAAAACAAAGATAATTTTTCGAGGATGGCAGTTACGATTAATGATGGAACGTGCGATAAAATAACAATGAGAAGAGGGTACACGGTCAAGATGTATCGACGATAGACAAGATAGATAGATGGCAATATGCGAGAAGTTTATTATCACGCAACACTATCTGTCAGAGTTGCAAGCGCGTAATTATTTTTCGTTATTCGCACGCACGACAATGATACGCGGTGCGATGCGACACGGGGACAATGTGGACGCAGCGTAAAGAAAAACAAAAGAACGATTGTTTTTCAACGTACACGCACTTTACACAAAAAGCACTACAAAGATAAGTGAACGAACAAATATACTTAAAAACTGTCCCCACACGTCCTCGATTGCTCGTTTATGCGTATAATATTCGTGCGTATATAAGATTTTCAATATCCAGTGGCTGCTCGTCGATCACGAGATGACATTATCGACCGAAACGACGTCGTAACGACGCTCGCCCGACGAGCGCTCATTCGCAACTAACTCGCCCTCGCGTCAGTCTTCTACCTCTATACTACTACGCTCAGCTGAGACGCGGGTACCACCTACCCCCACTAACCGTGTAAACACGCTGCCTTTCCAGCCAGTCGCGATGCAGCCGTTCTTTTCTCCCTCTTTAACCCTGAAAGCCTGTGTACGTTGCTCCCTTTTCTTTTTCCTCTTTCTCCGTTTCCCATCTCCATCCCTCCCTTTCCACCTATTTACGTATATACTTCTCCACTTGAAAGCTTTAAACTCTTCCACTTAAGCATTCGCGTACATCCGTACATATCGATGCATGTGTCAGTGTATTCGCGCTTGTTTACGTACTCGTACGACTCGTAGCTTCCCAAACTCTGGCAAATCAACCTATCATCGCCTATTTATTTATCAACCTTCTTCTGGATTTTCAACGATCAATTTTTCATTCCATTTTTCGATCGTCATTTCTTATTTTTACTTTCATAATTTTTTCTTTTCTTTTTTTTTTTTTGTTTTCTTCCAAATCTCGCGTATCGTTCCGATCATTCGTCGACCTATCTGTTTTTCCATGAATTTTATCGCGATTATAATTCGTCTGCATTCAGATGACCGATTAATTTTAATCACGATCGTTTATCGTATCGTTAAACCTTTGTTGTTTACGTTGGATAAAAAATGATCACGACACAATACACCGAATTAAATCGAGTTGAATCGCGAGAAAAGATAATACGAGATAAATCGATTGGAATAAATAGAAAATAAGTAGGTATCAACGTTGCAATCTTCACGATGCACCGGCTCGTTTGCCAGGATCATGGCGAAATCATCGTTGATCCCATCCTTTCTCGTCAAGGATCGGAGACGGAGAAAATGAAATGGAATCGGAGAATCGCGGCAGCACGACGACTAACACGATTTGTGTGCGCACGCGATCGGTGGGAGCGGCTGTCGCCACTTAACCGGATGCTAGCCACAGCAACGGAATACTAAACACGATTTTCCTCCGTCTACTCGATGCGCATTTAGAAAAATACGAGTAAACGCTGTGACGAAATATTGCCTATAATTATGGCAAAATATCAAGATCGATACGTATGATGATCAGCTGAAGAATGATCGAATAAGCGTTCGGTTTTCCTTCTTATTCGCATTATACGTGGATTATATATATATATAGGGATAGAATATGGATGGACGCGATTGCGTTCTCGTTCGAGATGTTCCCAGAAAGAGAACAAGAGGACAAGGAGATTTAAAAGAGAAAAGTAAGTGCTTACAATTAACGTTCGCCTACACGAGCATGAACTGTGTCTTGCGAAACTTACATGCTCTCGCACTCTCCGCATCTACACATCTATCGCGTGGAACACCCGCGCTCTGCATTTCACCCGTCTGAGTCACCGTATCACGCGATAAATTGCGCAATTCTACAGTTCGCTATGCTTCTCGAGGAAGTGAAATTGCGATTAAGGGTATAAACCACATCTATGCGAGATTTTTTTTTTTCACACTCTCGATACACGCAGTGTATACGTACTAGAATACGCAGCGTTTTCGAACTTTGGTGAGAACCCTACGAAAAACGATCCATCCTTCAAGGTTTCCAATGACAAAGGTGTTCGCCTAACCTATACATCTACGCATAGACGTGCATATACGTACGAATTTATACACACCCGAAATGGTTTCAAAATACCGAAGGTACTACAGTATCTACACGTATTCCGTTCCATAATTCCGGCGAAAGCACGATTGGCATTCAACATTTTGCTCGAAGGAAGCGGCGATTGGATTTCGTTCGAACGAAACCACCTGTTTTCCATTTCGTTTCGACAGTTCATCGTTCGATAGATAGAAAGCTATCCATCTTTTCCCTTTGAAATACTCGAGCCTCGTCCTCGTCCGTATCGTAGCGTACAGTTATCCTTGGACCACGATGCGACTCGCTCGACTCGACTCGCTCTACCTGGAAACGAATATCGGTCCAGCTGTTCAGCTGTCCAGCAGCTGTTCCTGCCTTCTTCACCTGCCCACCTTGTATACACGCGTATCAACGTGTATGCGTTTACCAGTTCGATGTTTAATTCGAAACGTATTCGAGATTCGAGATTCGAGATGCGAAACTTGCGCCTCTCTTCTTTATATCTATATACGTATTGTAGGTTATACGGAATGAACGCGGAAGGGGTGTCGCTTACCGCTACACCCCGCATCACTTACATTCTCTCTCTCTTTCTCTCTTTCGCTTGGAACAATGAGAGAGAGAGAAAGAGAGAGAGAGAGACGATAATTTAATAGCATAGCCACGTATCCGGTTCTTTTCACCGCGATCATATATTCTCTTCCTTTCGACACACACATCTAACTTTATACGCATACGTGTATAAATATCATAAAATCGTTATTAATCATTCTCAAAAAACACAAAGTTTCAACGAATTCAATGAGGTAAATACAATGTGGAAAAAACGGATCGTTTCGTTTCGTTAACTGAAGTAAATGGCCCCAGATAATATCGAACGAATAGGTAATTACGCGTATAAGTTGAAATGGAATAGGTAGAGAAATTGTATCCAAGTGTCCAACTAACCTATCATCAGAAATAATATCGGTATAGAAGAGAGTTAGATTCGATTTCTTGCACCTGTCCTTCGTTATCATGCGCTGGTTATCGTTTTTTTTTTTTACTTTTTTCGTTCTTGAAAAATTGATCGGCCAAAGGATAAAAATATATATATCTTATCAAGAGGAATTTTCTCGGGACGAGCAATTACACGATGAACTTTACCGAATGGAAAGTCCATTTTATTGGTTTATTCGCCCGAAAGATCAAGAAGGAACAGGTGTGAAGGAACGATATTACACCTGCGCGAATAACCGTACATCGGTTCTACTGTCGCAACAATATGCCTTGCTTCTTGACGAATGCTTCTCCGATGCACCTTTCAATCGAGCACGCTACTTATTCATTCGCGTTGTTTACAACGAGAGAGAGAAAAAAGTGATAACACATCTATCTTTGAAAAATATTCCATCCAAATTTCTCGTCAATCGATCCCGTAACATGATCGCGGATATTTCGCCGATGTGCTCTTCAGTAATATTTTTCGATGATGCGATTCGATATCGATACATTTACTTGTGAGAGAATGTAAGCTTAACCACGTATACGGCTGCGGGTACCCGGATGGATAAAATTCAGCCTCTTTTTTTCCCAAACGATCAAAGCATTTACACGTATATCTTTTCACCTATATACGTTTTAAATATACACGTGTACGTGTATCTTTTATGTTCCACTAATTTTCACTTTGGTCTTTTGCAATGAAAAAGAATTTTCAACCGTTGATCACATATCATCGAAGATCAGTTACAAATTTAAATGCGATTCTATTAGACAAATCACGTATATCGATAACTTTCCATTTTAAATTTATTTTTCAAGTACTCGCACGAAAATTATATTGAGAACATTTAAAGAAAAATAATTTGAAACTTATAGGAAGAGCAAGTATAGACAAGAAAAATAAATAAATAATACGGTAAGTAGAAGAAATGAAAATATGAGAATCAACGCCATCTCTCAGAGTGATGCAAATGAAACAAATATAATAAGGATAGTAAATAACGGAAAAAGACTAGTTAGAGTAAGAATTGGAAATCAGCGCCATCTTCTGAACGTGAAAAAATATCTCTAAAAGTACTTGAAAGATGGCGCTAATCCTAAATTCCTATTCTATCTTATCCTACTTTTAAAAAAATGGCACTGATGGCAAATTCTTAGCTTACCTATCATTCTCCGTTATTCGTTCCCTATCTATTTTTTATTTGCAAATATATTGAAGACGATTATATTTTTATCTTTCTATGTCTTTTTCTTATTATAATCCCTTTTTTGTCCGTACTTCATCTATAAAAATTAATATATTCGATAGATAGTTTCGATCTATCCGATTAATTTAAACTTTATCGTTTTTTTTTTTTTTTTATAAATCATCGATCTGCATTGAATAAATTTATTAATAATTTATTAACAAATTATTTACAATTTATCAGTAATATACATTTTAACTTATGAATAATTCAACTCAGATTTACGATTCCATATGTACGTATAATATATAAAAATATATATCAAAGAAATTATTTTTAAATAATTTCGTATAGTCAATTTTAATAATTTTTGTGACTAAATCGAATGTAATTTAAATTCATCTAAATTTTAAAAAATATATAATACATAAAAATACATTTTGATTTTTTGCATAATCATGAAATTATGAAACATGGGACATAAATTAATGTAAATGTATTCTGTATCTTATTTGTATAAAAAAAGACTATTCATATGCATACATGTGTAAAATATTCTATCTTCTATAACGAAACAATAGATGGAACAATCCAGATAAGAAACAGAATAAACGTTATATTTTATGAGACTTTATGTCATAGCCAATCTTGAAAAAAATTAAAATGTTTCTTATGGTATCTAACATGATAACTGGTATTGTAATCTAAGTGCATATATTAAAATTAAATCATTCGAAATAAAAATCTATTTATATATCTTATAATTTTTAGAATTAAAAATTCATTAAAAATATTTGATATAAAATATTATATTCATCACTTTTCTATTTTTTCTACTTTTCTTTTTTTCTTTTATTTCTTATAAAATATATAATTCCATCACTGATATTAATCATTAATTAATGATTCAATTATACATTCCATATTAAATAATAATGAATTCTTAGCTCCATTTAGAGAATTTTGTTCGAAAACTATGACTCTCCCGGCTACTCTTTATGCAAAAATAATTATTTATTTTCAAATAAATCCTTCTTTTTTTTTTTGTACGTTTGCAATCAAAATTTAATTTTTTTCTTACCTTTTCAATGAATGATCGGTTTACTCTTTTGAAAAAAAGCTTACTGATTCTATTCTGTATCGAAAACGAATATTTATTCATATTCGGCGAACAAACACTGATTCTAATTTCTAATTGATAATAATTATTGTAATTAATTAAATTTACTCAGATTTATTATTAAATTTCATTAAATTTATTATTTATTATTATTTGTTATTTATTATTCCGTTTAAAAAACAAAAAATACTATTAAGAAACAAACATTGATTCTACATTGCGATTACATTGCGCGTGGTCACAATACCGGTCACAAACTAGTAGAATGAATAGAAAACATGCGTCCATATTTTCTTTCTTTTTTCTAAAGGAAAAAAATTTATTAAGAAGAATTAAAATACTACTACTGTTATTTTTAAAACAAGTATGTTGTAGATGTTTAATAATTAAAATTAATATCATTTAATTATCTAGTATTAGAAATATTTGAATATTTTTATATTGTATAAAAAAATATCCAAAAAACATTGCATCTCAATATGATTTTATTACCATCTTGATATTTTCAATATTGAATATAATAATTATATAAAAATTACATAAAATTATATAGATATTATATAGAAATTCAGTAAAAAGAAAAATAAAAATACTTACTTTTTCTTTTTATATAGAAATTTAAGCTTTATTTCTCTTTCGTAAAACATATTGAAAATTCCTTTTTCGGACTTAATCAGCAATCAGTTATTTATCTGCGCAAGAAAAAAACCAAATTTTTAACATAATATATGATTGTAAAATTAAAATAAAATAACTTAACTCAAATTTTATTTTAGAAACTTGCGATGTGAGTAAAAAAATATGATTAAAAGGATAAAAAAAAGAATAAATTATTTTTCAAAGAATTATTAATTATAATTATATTCAATAAATAATTGAATAAACAAAATATAGTTTAAAAAGAAATATAGAAAATTAAAAACTAATATAAAACGTAAGAAATAATTGTGTAAATAATAAATGGACATTTTATGCGTTTAACCATAATTTCGACTTTTAGTAAGTAAAATAATACATGTAGCTATTTCGATGTATCAAATTACAAATTGGAAAGAAGGAGAGAATGTTCGACACAAAATACGAGCGCGAATCGTCAATTTCCCGGAAAGACTATTATAAAAAACGTTGGAAAGTAAAACCAAAACAAATATAGAAATAATAACACTCGAGTTGAAAAACATAAGGATGATGCATTTAGAAAGAAATATGTATACATGAGAATGTATATGAGAATGATGAAATATGTGAAATATGTATAAATTGATTGTATTGATCTAATTATTATATACATCCATTTTTGTGCGCATAAAAAAGAACAAAGGAAATTTATAATAACTACCTTTTTATTAAAATAGATAAAAAACTTACTACTATTTGCATATAGTCATCGTATTGTTTCTTAATTGTGCAAAAATTATTACACTTTTAAAGTTATCCTGTCTTCGAAACTCCAATTGATCTATATTAAGATCATGATTATTACATTTAAAATCATGATTACACAAACGATAATGATTAAACAAACTTGTAATTATACAAAACTTAATAATCTATAATTAAATTTAATAATCGCAATGCAATACTTTATACAAATATAAATTTTATGTAATTATGCACCTTTAACAATGGAACACAACCTATCACTACGATTTTCAACTGTAGACTGAATAATATGCGCAATATAATGCGCATTGATTCATTTCTCCACGGTAGATTTTAGCTGTTTTCTGATTGGTTGAAATAATACGGTTTATTCATTTTATCCGCGCGAAAATTGAAGTATAATAATTATACTCCAGTTCAAATATTAAAATTATATTTCAATTTTAGATTTTATATATATCGAAATCTCACAAAAACACTTAGATAATATAATAAGAATAATAAGAATTATTATAATTCATTTAACATAAAATGTAATTAAATTAAAAGATATTGGAATACGATGATGAAAGGACGTAAATCAAATCGTAAACTAAAAAACAGGCCGAAAAATAAATAAAAAAATTTCTATTAAAATTATATGAAATAGAATAGATCTTTATAAATGTATCTTTTATGTTAGTCACAATTTATTATTTTTATATTATATACATAAATTATTTTATATAAATTATTTATATATAAATTATATTATATATAAATTATATTATATATAAATTATTTTAAAAAATCTCATCATATTATAATAAAAATTAAAATTTAAGTCTAGTTCAAAATAAAAGAAAATGAAAAAATGAGAACAAGAAGACAAACGAGAATCAAAGAAAAAAAATAAAAAAAACTTTCTCATTATTTAAATTATAATTACAATTATACTATTAAAAATTTACATTATATATAAAAGTGAAATAGTTTTGAGAGTTTCCAAAAGAGTACTCCACTTACACTCGTCACATGACAAATTTGATATTTGTTTAGTACGTTACAAGTTGCGTAACAAACAATTTTATTTTTTAAAACTCTGAAATAAAATTTATAAAAATATATTTTCTACATTTGCTTTTTTTTTTAAGAAAAAGATAACAGCAGTTACGAAATATGTATATAATGTTTCGTAAAAACAGATAAGGATAAAAATAAAAAATGCAATCTGTATTATTAAAAATATAATCAATCATTTCTATTTTTTAAAAAAATAATTATTAGTTACTTAATAAGAAGTTATATTGATTGAAATATAATACAAATAAATTATTAAATGATTAATCAATATAAAAATACGAGATCGATCAGAGTAAAAATTACTTTTGATGAAAATTGTTCGCAAGAACAAAAGTTAATCTGTCCAAGGAAAAATAGTATTTTTTTCAACAGTCGATAACTTAAATTTTCTCTAGTTAAATACAGTCGATTAAACAGAATACAAATATTAACTTTTCTTAAAAAATTTCCCCATACAACCTGTTTCGAAACGAATCAATGCAAAAATCATACGATTTCTTTTTCATATCCCTTTCTTTTCCTTCTTTTTCGTTATACCATTCAAATTTTCAATTTTCGCGTTTGTAAATCAACCGTCAAATATAACAGTTCTAGTGCAAATAATGGGAGTATACGCGATCGTGTGGAAAATAAAATAAACGAACAAATATAGGCGATCGAGTAAATTCACGAACAAGAATATCTGTGTGAATCATTCTATTATTATATAAGCGTAAAATTCTATTAAGCGGGAAAGAAATTTTAACTTTTTTACTTTTAAGTTCCAGTGAATCACTTTCTAACGAAACATTAATTCTCATCATCGGGGCGGATAACGGATAACCGATAATGTATAATCGATTTTCCTTCGAGCGGAATAGACCAAGTTGAAATTCCGTTAAAGCTTTTCGAGGCGAAAGTATCGTAATTTTTAAAAGATGCTGGGATCGTCGAGTGCATAAAAGGATGCACATTGTTCGTTATATGTAGACTCCTTCACATCGGGTGGCATTGATACTTCGCTTCATGGAATCGAAACGATATTTTCGTCAGCGAAGCTGCGTATTTTCTCGATCATGCGCATTTTTTATGAATTTGTCTCGTTACATAGGCGCGTCTGCAACTCGATTTTCCTTCTTTCCTCTTTCTTTCCTTTTAATCGTTTACACGCACTCGATCGAGTACAAAAACGATAAATTCTAATTACAACGAGACGGTGACGCAACGGTGATACAACACTGATAGATTATCACGAATATTATTACGCAATACGTTAACACGTGAGAAATAGCAGGTCTCTCGAGAAAGAAACTTGTAATATGCGATATGCGTAGCGTAGATCGGGGATCACGTTTAGGACTAGCAAGTACGACCAATTGATCGACCAACGCTCATTTCCCAGTAACTCTCGTAACTTTGCTCTCGACACAGTTTAGATATCTTGGAAAATCATTAAATCGACTCTTCGTTCCCTGGAGAGGAAAGGATAAGAGAGAGAGAAAAAGACAGAAGCTATCATTTTAGGATACGGGATGTAATCGAAACGAACCAATCTTAACAAATAAACGTAACTAAACTCGTTCTATTTCAGTGGAAACGGAACGGAGAGAGAAAGAGAGAGAGAGAGAGAGAGGAAAACAAGGGAAAAGGACCAATAAAAATTCTTACGCTCGTAGTTGCAGCAGCCTACGACGAGCTTTCCCTTATCTCGGCGAACACGTTTACGTATACATATAATTTTCAAGGCGTCAAATTGTCTCCATCTTGAACAATTGTTCGAAACCAGAGAACGCGTGGTGTATCGAGCGATAATAAAATAATAATCGATAACTCGAATGAACAATTTTTTTCATTATATCCCACTTTAAAATCAATATCTATGAAAATAAGTTTAAATAAACCCAGACGTTTGAATAAATCGAGTAAGCACACTGGCTATGCCGGATTAATTTCCAGTTTATGTCTCGACAAATATCTCGTAAAACCGAGAGAGTTATTTCATTTTAACGTCTAACGATATCGATTTCTTCCATGCTTCGATTCGTATCTGTAAGAATGTGGAAATTGTATGGCGAATTATATTCGAATAAAAAAAAAAGAAAGAAAGAAGGAAAAAAGCGATCGTTAAGGTTTAGGGATTAACGCGAAAGAAAGGAAAGAAGAGGAAAAATTAATAATTTTTTTTCCTTTCTTTTTTTTCTTTCTTTCTTTCCCTCCCTTTCCCTCCCTTTCCCTCCTTCCCTCCCTTTAATCCTTTTCGATTGATTAAATATCAAATAGATCAAAGTATTATAAAAAAAACAAGGATAATGATTTTATAGCAAAAATTTGAATCTTTTTTGGCTTCGGTTTAATTTTATCGCGACGTTCGATTCCTTTCCTTCCTTCCTCTCTCAACTAACGATTTTTATCGTGTTACTGAACTAATACATCGATAATCGATAAATCGATGTATTTCAGAAAAAGAAAAAACGATACAACGTTCAAATCGATTTACACAATCGGAAACGATTAAAAGGCTACTTTCGCGAACGAACAGAATTTTTCTTTTCTCTTTCTATGCTATGTTCTTCTTCTTCTTCTTTTTCTTTTTTGATATTTCTCACTCCCTTCCGTTATTCATTTCCACAACTCCCTGTTCATCTTTTCGTTCACATTATTTTTCTAAATAATAAAGAATTTTCAAAATTTCAAAAATTGCCCGAGATCGAACGATCGTCCCGCTTTTTCGAGATGTAAAATACGCACAATCGGTCTTATTATTCTTATTTCCCTCAGCTGTTCTATAACGATCATATTTGTTGCACGAGCAAGCACCGTCGTCCCAGGGACCATTATTGAAATGGCCTATCGGCCTATGATTTACATACTGACCAACTATAGCGCAGACGGCGCCCTAAGAAAGGGATAAAGTTATAAGCGTCGCAATAAACGGTAATAAGATTCTCGAATTCTCGTAAATAAGTAAATTGTAGGAAATGAAAAGAGAAAAACGGACAAAATCAGTTTGCGATCTTAACTCGAGATTACGGTTCATAGAAAACGATCTATTATTGGTTCTTGATTAATTTGATCGAAACATTCTCTCTAAAAAAATCAAGATATTTTCGATAACAATACGTATTATATATTGTAATGAAGGCCGTTGATCGAAAATTATGGAAAAATTTCTTCCATGATTTATTTTTTTTCATTCATACTTATGGATAGGAATATTTAGTCGAATCGATCGAAAGAAATTTAGATCCGATGCGATTAATTTTTCTCGTCTAAACGACTTATGTTATGCAAAAATTATGTATTTATATATTTTTTATACGATATAAAAATTAATATTTTTCAATGAACGTAACTGAGTTATAGTCCGTCTACATTTAAGAAATTGTTGTATCGATGGATCGAATACGTGACTAGCGACCAACGAAATAGTATTTTCTCCCACGAATTTGATCGTCCTCCCTTTATCTTTATTTATACATCCTTTACATTTGATTTACTTAATACTTTAAACGCATTTTCTCGAAACTGGAGAATTCGTAAATAATCGATTCACGCGATCATTGCTTAGCGATGATAAATCATCGGCGAGGCGAATTCTCTCTATTTATCTTTTAATCGGGGAAGGAAATTAGCTGAAACGGGAAATGACAAAAAATCGAGGAAAGAAGAGGGAGAAGAAAAACGAAAGAAAAATGGATGAAATGTTGTGGTGAATCAACGCGTCGCGACAGCGGAATGTGGCAGAGGGTGCGCGCGTTAGCGTTACGCTCGTTGGTGGTTATCGAAACGATATACGAGAATCGAGGGTAGAAAGCTCGGATGGGGTAGAACACGGAACCGTTTCATTGGTCGAGAATCTTTACAAGTATCACGGGGTGGGGATGGAAATAGAGATGGGAATGGGGATGAAACAAGTGGCGCAAAGCCGCGCGGGCTTATATAAACCGTCAACCAAGAAATTCGTATTCACAGAGCAGAGCTCTTCGCCCTCGAAGAAACAACCGTGTCTTAAGGAACAACTTTACTGGCATTCGTTACACTCCGCGTTATATCCAAGGGAGTATCGTTAATCGTAAGGTAAGCGGCCTTTCTTCTTCTTTCGTTCTTTCCTTCTTTCAAAAGTGATATACGTTTGCGTGTTAACACGAGGAGAAATACGCGAATCCGTTGTGTTATTTTTCTACGATCTCGTTTGATATCCCTTATGATAATATCGATTGATATCGATACACACATTGTATAAATTTACTATATATTATAAATAAAAAGATATAAGAATTTTATTCTAATGATTAATGATTAAATAACAATGAATTTAAATCATTAGGAAGGTTAGGATTTTTCCCTTTCTCTCTCGATATAAAGTATTTATTACAAAGAAATTATTAAATTATTAAATACTCTAAACGAAATCGAATATTATATCGATATTTTCTTTTCTTTTGTTCAATCAAATCTTTTCTTTTTTTTCTATCTTTCACTCTTCTTCCTCTCCTTTTTTCTTTTTTTCCTCCCCCTCATACATTAGCAAATACATTCGTTTATTTCGAATCGAAGTCGAAATTATCTATAAAAAAAAAAAAATGTTATAATTAGTGATTGGTGATTATTTCATTGATTCAGTTTTTACGTTAATTAAACGGAATTCTCTTTATTCTAATGTAACGTTGGAATATATACTAAGAAATATTCAACTTCTCATAATAAATTCTTTCGATATTCGGATGAAAATAATTCGCAGCACGTCCCTTACATTTGTTTCGCGACGCAACGTCAATTAAACGTACGTACGTCGACAGGTAATTGGGTTTGTTGTTGCATTTTCTTTCGACATCGCAAAATTCTTCTTGTAAATGTATCTTTCTTGTCCGTAAGAAAAGAATTATTAATCACGTTGAAGAAGAAAAATTTTCAGAATACAAATGCGATTGTCGGTAAACTGGTATAATAAATTTTTTTATCGTTCTCAATTACCACTTGCAATTCCTAAATCATGATCGAACCGATAAAGGAATCAGAATCGATAAAGGAAACGATGCAACGCGCAGCTGTTCTTCAATTTCTTGAATTTTCATGCTCGATCGAACCGCGATTCACCTTGTTGCGAATATAGTGCTGCTTAGTCATCGGATGGAAAGCGGAAAACGGAAAACGGAAAACGGAAAACGGAAAACGGGAAACGAAAAATAGAAAACGAGATACGGAATATGGAATACGAAGAACGTGATACGGAGAACGGGAAACGGAATCACAAAGTAAGAAAAACAAAAAAAACAAAAGACAAAAGATTAGTGACTATTATATAAACTAGCAATTAATTCGAAATCAATCTTTTATCTATACGATGTAATAATATTTCGTTTATTTTTTTCGATAATTTTTTCGATACATGTTCTTTTACTTCTCTTCATAGCATCTTTTTTCCTGACAAATAGGTACATTTAACCACTTATTTCTCATTTTCTTCCTCTCTTCTCTTTCTTTTCTTTTGTTTTCTTTTTTTTTTTTTTTTTTGAAACAGCATCAGATAGATCTTTCGTAATTCTTTCAAAAATTTACACATTTTCAATTTTCATGATATATAAATATATCCAAATATATTGAATCGTTCTTAACGAATGTAAGTACACGCGTGAAAACGTATCGTCAACATCAATTATCGGAAGCGCTGAATCCAATTATCCCGTGTTACGGCCATTCGGCACGCTCAAAGCGACTCGTGATTGCCTTCCAATAAAATACTAATTGAACGAACATCGATACTATCAGAAATGGAAAGGAGTCGTTATAATCTGAGACGTGTATTACCAACTTCCAGATGTTAATTTCCATAAAGATCAAATTTCCTTATGTACGTATAAGTTTTGAATACGTTGTAATCAACGTGCCACAAAGATAGAAATAAAAAAAAGGAGAAGATCTTATGTTTCACAAATGAAATATTTTATTATATTACAATTGTATACGATTTATATATTTACTCGCATATACAGTATCGCATTGTAACATTCGTTGCGAATCGAAACAATACAACGGAGGAATCTACTCGAAAAGTTGGCCACGATCGGTCTTTCCTTCCTAGATTGTCGGTTGAATAGTTTGTTAGTAGCTTTAGCCACTGAATGCATCCACTTTTCTTTTGAGATAGTGTGAAAAAAGAAAAGTGGTATAAACATTGCTATTGCCTTTTTTTTTCCTTTTTTTCAACTTTCGTTCCTTTTTCATTCCTTTTTTCTATTTTATACTTTTTTTTTTCTTTGTATCAATGCGTTAAAAATTTCAAATAAAATTATAAGATATTAAATTTTTTATCGAATTAATAATATATATATGTTTATTTCGATCGAGTTCATACTATGTTAAATGTATGCAGAATAAAATGAATTTTAAAATGAATTAATAAATGATCAATTTTAAAATGAAATCATATTACTTTGAATTCCAGATTTAAAAGAATCATCGAGGATGCAGCAAGGAATCATATCGTTCTATGTACTATTAATGGTTGTGGGTCTTTTTGTATCGTCCAATCTTTCGACGAATGCTGCACCGTAAGTCTTTTCCGATCTCGATCGATTCTTTCGATTTTTTTTTAATAAACCCGATCAACTGTTCGATGTTTATAATATTTTTTCCAAAATATACGATGAAATTCCAAGATAATATATTATGAAAAATATATAAATATATACATAAAAACACGAATCAGTTTTATTGTGCATATTATATTGCAAAGAAATCGAGAAAAAATATATACGTACAAAGTGAACGGAAGATCCATCTGGCAATGTCAGAAATTTAACCTAGTTCCATTTAATGAGACATCGTTTAATGAGAGAAAACGATTCCAGTGTATCTAAAATTAAAGAGACGAGAATGTTGTTGTTATATCTTTCCATTCTATTATGGTATTATGTATACGTAGCTTGATAAATGAAGAAGAAGTTATAAATTTGATAGTTGAAACGACGTTAAGTAACGAGATTTTCACGAATATGCTCTCGTTTAAAAGGGATTATTCATTTTCATTTCATATAGTCAACAAGGATACTGGAGTCAATTTGATGAAGAAGATCCGGAAGCATTGATGGAAATTATTACTCGACTTGGTCACACTATGATACGCAATCCAGAGCTTGAAAAGTAAATGTAACATAAGTATTATTAAATTGATACATATCACGTTCTTCTAATTAACTTAATCATTAAAAATATCTATTATCCGTTTTACAAATTTCTCCGTTGACCGCAGTTCCTTTTTACAGTAACAAACGAGGATTGGATCTTGGTTTGAGTCGTGGATTCAGCGGATCACAAGCTGCAAAACATTTAATGGGACTAGCCGCGGCAAATTATGCCGGAGGCCCCGGTCGTCGACGTCGTTCTGAACAAGCTTAGATTAAAACACATTGATTTGATCGATTGATCGCGATTTCGATTATCTCGAATTTTAACATCATAGATGTTTACTTATGCATTCGTTCGTAAAAATTTTTTTTTTATTCAAAATCTATTACAAAATATCTAACAATTTTAGCTACTTTATCTTTTGATTAATATTATAATTTGATTAAATTTACATTTATTTTAAATTAATTTTCTATTTCTATTTTATATATTTTCCAATTCGCATATTTTTGAATTTATATTTTGATAGTAAAATAATGAATTAAATTCTAGTCATCGTTCTAGTTATTAAAATAACTTCATTCGTACATAATTATCAGAATTCACGAAAACATATATAGATAAAATTGTATTAAATTATATTATTAAACGTTATACAAGAAATTATGATCGATCGAATATCCTGTAATCGAAATTAATGTAAAAATCTGTTATTTTTCGATCATGCTTCTCATAGATTCAACGAAGCAATGTTTCCTTTGCGCAAGAATATTTTCAACGATTCAATTTCAATGCACAATTCTAATCGAGATGATGCAAATTCTATTTAAAATGAATGAAATTATAGGAATATTTCTTCGTTAACAAATTAATATTAACCATATATTACTATAGCTATAAAACTTAATACTCATAATACATCGTACTTTAATGTATCATAAGTATATGACTGATTATTATTTATTTCTTGAATTAGTTATATATTTTATATATATTATGTTTTCGAACGAATGCTGTTGAATCCAACAGTCAACGTATCAATACGTATGTAAAATTAATGAAAATAAATCCAATGTACCTTTCTTTTCTGCATTATTTTTATTATTTATTATTTTTTCCCTCTTTTGCTCTTTAAATTTGCAAATACATAAATACCTAATCATAAATTATTTTTTTCATTATTATAATATTTAGATTAACTAATATACAAGAATTTTTTATCGATAGCAACTAATTGCTATATTATCATTGATTATTAACACTGATATAATATATCCAAGTAAATACTCACATATATATCCAAATAAATAACCATCAAGTAGCCAAAATCATTATTGTTATTCATTTATAATATATATATATGTATATATATATATATTGTAAAAAGATATTTATATAGAAATTA
This sequence comes from Apis cerana, assembly GCF_029169275.1. Taxonomy (NCBI): domain Eukaryota; kingdom Metazoa; phylum Arthropoda; class Insecta; order Hymenoptera; family Apidae; genus Apis; species Apis cerana. The sequence continues at coordinate 13,365,840 of NC_083856.1, forward strand.
TCATAATAATTGAATAATATAAATTCTTAAAACAATTTTGTCACGTTGCTCGATCTTATACCTTTATTGTATTTTATACTACGCAACTTACTATACTTTGTGACAACACACTCCCCACCATTACGATGTGCATATGAGCGCACTCTAGTGTCGAATACGTTATACGATATTATCTGACGGATCATATCGATACATTGCACATTCTTTCTACCGACATGTGTATTTAATGTGTTGTTTTAAAAAATATAGACATTGATTTTCCACCTAATTATTAGGAATTATCGCGCGTGTTTTTGTTTTTATCAAAAAATTGATAATCGATTTGTTAATCGATTCCTCTCTTTTTTTCCACATCTCTCAACAACTTGTTTTTCTTTCTGCGTTGTTCTATATGCGCAAACCTATCTTCAAATATATGTACGTATAAATTTTTAAATGTCATTTGTTCACACAGATGTATATGTCTTTATATTTCGCTTCACCGATCGATTGGGCAATAATAAGAGCAACGGTAATGAAAAGTAACAAAAAGTAATGAGAAAAACGGTTATTTCGACACATACGTATAATGTTATCGACAAACATTGATCGAAGATTAAATTCAATCAGTAATTAATGGTAATAAAATAAATACAATCTTAATTCAAGTTCTTAAACTAAAAAAAAATGATTTTTTATATATTTATTTGATAATACACAATGAAATAAATGAAATAAATATACATATATATGTATATATATATATATATATATATATATATATATATATATATATTCAATATACTATTTGTATATGACAAAAAATCTCGCGTAATAAGGAAAGTACATTCCTCTTTTATTACATGATTTTATTTCTAATCTTATCTTAGATGTGATTTTCGGTTAATATGCTATTTTATTTATAATATATTATTTTTGTAAACAAAAATAAATCATCGAAATCAATCAATTAGAGCCGCATTCCTTTCAGATGATTTTTTGCAAGGCACGCACAATAAATATAATAGAATGAGCGAAGAAAATAAACAAAGTAATAATTCTCAACGAAATAACATAGGTACTCACATCATGGTTTCGATACTTAGTATCGGTATCGGTTCTGTATTGTTTGCGTATGTAGCATTTGCTTCAACGATCGGTACACAACAAACTTCTATACAACAGATGATATTTGTAAGTACATATATCATTTTCATACATGATTTGATCAGTGTATCATATCCTTGTAGCAATTAATCTTAATAATGATTCAACAGGTTTTTCGACATGGAGATCGTAATCCTACGGAAACTTATCCAAACGATCCATATCGAAATTACAAATGGCAAGGTGGTTGGGGAGCTTTAACAAAGGTTATAAATTTTAAATAAATTTATTAAATGGATCTATGCGTTACATATTATACATTAATCAATCGAATTTTATTTTAACATATTTATTATCATAATAAATTGAATTGAAATGTTAACTACAGATTATGTTTCTTTGTTTCGATACATTTACATATCAATTTTAAATATGTATTTTTATTATAATCGATAATTGTATGAAATTTTTTTTATCAATCCAAACATGTTAATATATTTATTTGTTAAGTTAAAATTGATAAATTGATAAATTTATAAGATGAAATGGGAAAAAATATTATTGTTAATAATGTTAATATTATTAATATTATATCATTAAAATCGTTAAATTAAAAACAGTGTTTTCGAAACAAAATATGTATATGTATATACATATATTTATATAAATAATTATACAAATAGTTTATTTATTTAATATTAATATCAAATTTATTTGTTTAATATTAATATCAAATGTATAAATTTTTTGATCTATTATTATTTTATAAAAAAAAAAACAAATTTTTCCATTGTAAAAATTATTAATGTACATAATTCTGAATGTTTCACATTATATACAGGATGGCATGCTACGAATGTATAACATTGGTCAATGGATTCGCACTGAATACGGCTCGATAATTGGCAACACATACGATAGTACTCTATCTCTGACGCAGAGTAGTTATGCGGATCGGTGTATAATGTCCGCGCAAGTTTTATTAGCAAGTTTATATCCACCAACCAATGAGGAAATTTTTGTATCAGGTTTGACCTGGCGACCTGTCCCTGTTCATTCGACTCCTAGACATTTGGATAAGGTATATATTAGCTTTAAACATTGGAATATCACAAAACCGTAATATATATATATATATATATGTATGCTAATAAATAAGAGAGAAAAAGAGAACACCAAGCAAAAAAATAATTTTCAGATAATTGTAGTTAAAGCACCTTGTCCAAGATTAGAAAAAGCTTTGAAAGAAGCATATGTGAACGATTCTAAACGTCCAGAATTTCCATCGAGCAAATATTTTCAAGAACTTTCTAATTATACCGGGCAAAATATTTCAACGATTACCGATATTGAATTTTTATACAACACTTTGGAAATTGAAGAACGCAATGGTTTAAAATTACCCGAATGGACAATCAAATACTATAATCAACAAATGCGTGAAATTGCAGCTCGTAGTTTAGCCCTATTTACGAGTAATACATTACAACAACGACTTCGTGGAGGTATAAAAATTGTAAAGGATCCAAAAACTATTCTTATTATAATTCGTATTTATATATATATAAAGCTTCTTTTTAGGGCCATTGCTTAAAGAAATTTTGGAACGTTTGAATGCATTTAATAATAATCAAGATACAAGACGAGCATATTTTTATTCTGCTCATGATATAACTCTCGTTAATTTGTTGAGAACCATGGGATTCACGGATGAATACTTTAAACCTGAATATGGATCGACGCTTATTTTTCAATTGCATGCTGGATCAAATTTTACAGAAGACATGGAACTGAAGGTAATATTATTTTGTATCAAAAGCAATCGTTTTTTTTAATTATGTTTGTTTCTTTTGAAATTTTATTTCACTCCCTTTCTCTTTTTATTTCTTTTTTCCTTTTTTACAGTTGATGTATCTAAATGATACAAAAGCACTTATACCACACTATATGAATATACCTAAATGTGGTACACCTTGTCTACTAAAAAATTTGATGAAATTGTGGAAAAACGTACTTCCCGATAACTGGGATAATGAATGCTTACATTCATAATTCTTTTTAAGAATTCTTTTAACTCATATAAGTTGGATACTCATTAACTTGGAATAAATGTGAATGAATGATATCTATCCTTTTTCAAGATTATTCTCTAATGTCAGGAAAATATGTGTGTGTGTGTGTGTGTGTGTGTGTGTGTGTGTTTAATAATTTATTTCATAAAAAATAACGAAAAGTTTCTATTTCTATATACATCCATAATAACACATATAATCGCGAAGTATGCCGTATCATACGAATCAATTCTAATTCGAGCGAAGCTGGTTAAGATTACTAAATTGGCACAAAATCGTTTAACCAGGATGTGTCCGCGTTGCTTACGCAACAAATGACACTGAATGTTTTGCATGTCTCGTTACGCAATTCGAGAACGATTATTCCAAGCACTCTTTCCGTTTAATTCAAATATTCAAACAGAAGATAATGCGTGAATGTCGATTAAATGCCATCGAATACGAATCGTATTAATCGATACATGTATGTAAGTATGTACTTATAATATGTCATATAATTTTATATTATAAGTCAAATATGTATATATATATTTTTTTATATATGTTTATATTCTAATAAAATTGTTTTCTAATAAATATCATTATTAGTTTTAATAAGGAATTTAAGATGAATTAATTTTAATTATTATTAATGATTATATTAACTGAAAAAAGTTTAATAACAATAAAATTAGAATATTTGTCTTTTATTCCTTTTTCTCTTTCTTTTATATTTATAATCTTTTTTTTTTAATAGATAAATAAATGGATAAATAAATGAATAAATATAATATATATATATATATATATAAAATAGATGGAATATGACCGACCTCGATTAACAGTGACGCGTAACAGCGTACTCATTTCAAGATAAAACTAAATACACGCGTGACTCTACATAGCCAATATCTATAGGTATAATATGTATAAAGACATATGAATCACTCAGCAAAAAGAGGCTTACTTATCTTTATAGAAAAGAAAAGTTTCTAAAATTGTGTTACTGTTGCAGATAAATAATCTTCATATCATCAATTATGTATTTTTATTCAATTGACTTCAATTAGCTTCTATTTCAAATATTTCATTAAAAATATAATCATATTTTTTCATTTTAAGTCAATCGAATTCGTGTATTAATAAAAATTATCTCTCTTTATATACCATTGTTCGTGATTATTTTTTTAATTTTCTTTTTTTATTTATTTCTTTACTTTTTTTAATCATTCATAATTCCAATATATTTAAGAATAACAAATAAATTTCATATAAATTAATTCAATTACATGTACATAATCAATTAAATATATCTAATCAATATTTAATAGTCATTGAAAATATTTGTACAACTTTTGTTCCTATTTACGAAACAATATATATCGTTGAAAAAGAATATCTTCTGTTGAAAAAAAAAAGAATAAAAATGTATATAGATATATAATATTCACTTAATGCAACAAGTAAATAAATAAAAAGAAAAAGGAAAAACGAATAAGAGAAATGTTCAAGAAATAGAAAAGGGATAGAAAAGAATAGAGAAGAATAGTGAAATGCAGAAAAGAGAGAGAGAGAATAGACTAGAAAATGGAAGGAGGTATACTCGGATGCGCGATGCGCAGTCGTATTGATATACATGTAGAATTGTTCGCGACGTGGTCTGTTGAGTGGTCATACACAACCGGTTGTTTTCTTATGACTAACACGTTCAAGTGATACATGATTCCCTTTTATCGATCGTGTTTTAGAAATAGAAATAAATTGTTAAGTTTCCATCAATTTTTTTTTTAAATTTATTTCGCTGACAAAAAGTGCATCTCAATTCAACGTTTCAATATATATAAATTATACGTGCTGTCAAACGTCGTGCCGTATGATAGTTTTTCATCATTCCTGTCACTATTTATATATTTTACAGAATCAGTGCAAAAAGGGTAGATTTTGTTTTTATTAATTTCTTAAATATTTTTCATCATAATTTTATTTTTTTTTTCTTACCTATAATTATTTTCTTACCTATAATTCGTAAAATATTTATTCATAAATGTATTTATTATTTATTATCATTATTATTTAATTTAATCATTATTATAAAAAAAATAGAGAAAATAAAATTCTATGAATTATTATATCAAAATTGTGAATTAATATCAAAACCGAATTAAAACTATTATAATTTTTATTCAGCAAAAAAAAAAGATATTTAATATCATGAACATTTATAAAAAATTTGTAATGCATTATTATATTTGTAGGATTATTATCTTGATTATTATTCGAGATGTTCAGTTGGTTAAGTCGGGAAGAAAGTGGTAAACAGGATCTCTTTGAAAATGTTGCTGATGGCCTCAAAAAAATATACAAATCGAAATTATTGCCTCTTGAACAGCATTATCAATTCCATGATTTTCATTCACCTCAACTTGACGATCCAGATTTTGATGCAAAACCCATGATCCTTTTGGTGGGTCAATATTCCACAGGCAAAACCACTTTCATCAAATATTTGCTAGAACGAGACTTCCCTGGAATAAGAATTGGACCTGAACCAACGACAGATCGCTTTATTGCAGTTATGTACAATGAGAAAGAGGGTGTAATCCCTGGGAATGCTTTAGTTGTTGACCCAAACAAGCAGTTTCGTCCACTTTCTAAATTTGGAAATGCTTTCCTTAATAGATTTCAATGTTCTACGGTCGCATCTCCTGTTTTAAAAGGCATATCTATAGTTGATACACCTGGTATCTTATCAGGTGAAAAACAGAGAGTATGTATTTTTTTACAAACTTTTATTAAATTTTATTAGTTTAACTTTTAGATTTAATTAATAATCATTTTCTCTCATATTAGGTGGACAGAGGTTATGACTTTACTGGTGTTATGGAATGGTTTGCCGAACGAGTAGATAGAATCATCTTATTATTTGATGCTCATAAACTTGACATTTCTGATGAATTCAGACGTTTGATCGAGGCATTACGTGGTCATGATGATAAAATTAGAATTGTTCTCAATAAAGCTGATATGATTGATCATCAACAACTCATGAGAGTATATGGAGCATTAATGTGGTCTTTAGGAAAAGTTTTACAAACTCCTGAAGTAGCTAGAGTATATATTGGCTCATTCTGGGATCAGCCTTTAAGATATGATGTAAACAAAAGGTGAATAGTTTATTATTATTTTATTTATATTTTTTTATTATTATTATTTATATTTTTTTTTTAAATACTAATATCCATAATAATATAATTCTATTTATTTATTACAAAGTTATTAGATATTCTCTAATAAATACTCGAATTTATATATAATCTTTAAAATTAAATATTATATATATGCAAATGAAAATTATATATTTCTTATATTATATTTGCATTTATTTTCAGATTATTCGAAGATGAGGAACAAGATTTATTTAAAGATATGCAATCGTTACCAAAAAATGCAGCGCTTAGGAAGCTTAATGACTTGATTAAACGTGCACGGTTAGCAAAGGTAAACGAGTGTAAAAATGATAGCCTATCCACTATCACTCACCGCGCCTTATTACTAATCAATTGATTATCAGTTATATATTGTTCAAAGACCAATGATAAAATTTAATTATATATAAATTTATAGGTGCATGCTTATATAATCAGTGCTTTAAGAAAAGATATGCCCAGTGTATTTGGTAAAGATACTAAAAAAAAGGAACTTATAAAAAATTTGGGTCAAATTTATGATCAAATACAAAGAGAACAACAGATTTCACCTGGCGATTTTCCAGACTTGAAAAAAATGCAAGAATTCTTAGCTCATCATGATTTTAGTAAATTCAATACTTTGAAACCTAAATTGTTAGAAGTGGTTGATAATATGCTTGTTAAAGATATTGCTCAACTTATGAGTATGATTCCTCATGAAGAAATTGGTACAACATCAGATTTATTCGTGAAAGGTATCTTTCTCTATTTATCTTTTATCAATATATAAATATTCTCATATAAATATATGAAGTTAAAAATATAAAAATACATTCATATTTTATTTATTAATATATTAAATTTATATAATTAAATTTCATTAAATATATTCATCAATTTCATCACTTTTATAATCATATATGTATTTATATTTCTTTCTTCTCATATTATTCTGAAAAATAATCAAGAAAAATAAAATTTTTTTTTTTTAATTTTATTATTGTAACTTCATAGATTGTTGCAATCGTTCATTAAAAAAATTTTTCTGTATCTTTTTATATTTTTTATTTATATTCAAATAACATGAGATATTTTATGAGATTATATGACATGATATTTTGTATCATAGGCGGTGCATTTGAAGGAGTGGTTGATCAAGTGAGTCCATTTGGATATAAACGAGGGGAAGGTATCGATGCTGGTGCAGGTGAACCGGAATGGATAGTTAATAAGGAAAGATATAAATATAATGCAATATTCGAAAAACTCGGCCCATGTGATGGAAAAATCACTGGTGCAGGTAAGTTCTTATATTTACATGTTTGTAATTTGTATTTATAATTCATTGAATTTCAAATAAATAGCAAATTTTTCTTGTAAATAATATTATTCAAAGTTTGAATGTAAATATGAAGATACAAATATAAAAGGTTTTTACATTGTATTTTTTATTTGCTATTAAATATTAATAATATTCATTCATTATATTTTCAGCGGCTAAATCGGAAATGGTAAAATCAAAATTACCGAACAATGTACTTGGAAGAATTTGGAAATTATCCGATATAGATAAAGATGGATTTTTAGATTCTGATGAATTTGCTTTAGCGATGCATTTAATTAATGTAAAACTCGAAGGTTATGATCTACCTGCAGAATTACCAGATCATTTAATACCGCCATCGAAGCGGAATGCATAATTTAATTTTCAATATTATATTCATATCTGTTCATTAATATGGTTTGATGTATGTTGGTATATGTTTACTACGCACACATACAATTATATTTATTGATATATATATATATATATATAAATATACATGTATATGTATATTTATATATATATATATATATACATAATTCGCCAATACAACATCGCCAAATATCAAGTCGATCAAATTGCTAAATTTATTAAATGTTCGGAAGAGTATGCGATAGTCATAAATTTTATTTCGTTAAATATTTTTATAATTTTCATCTAATTAAAATGCAAAAAATTTGGAAAAAAAAATAATAATAAAATGGTTTTTCTTAAATTGCAAATTGTTTTTCACGCATTATTCACTGCTTTCGAAATATGCCACATACTCTTTCGAGTTATGTTTTCTATATTCAAACATTTGGATTTTTGATAAAAGTACAAACTTTTTCTCGTCTTTTTTTTCTTTCTTTACTTCATTCAGAAATTAATAATAAAACTCTGTTAATTTGAATATTTTTTATGAATTGTAAACACTTAGATATGTGAAAAAAAATAAAATTATATAGATAATGAAGAACGAACGAATGAATGAATGAGAGAATACACGCGCGCGCGTATGTAATATATTTTTCTTGAATTTTTTGAATATAATTGTTGATACAAATTATTATTATTATTATTATTATTATTACAATTATCATAATAATTATTATTATTGTTATTATATTTATTATTATAATAATTATTATTATGAAATTTTATTATTATTTAATTATTAAAACTGATTAATTATTATTATTATTATTATTATAGCATATTATTATATCATTAAATCTTAGAAGTGTATAAATTCATTGTATCACTCCATGACTAATGTTTTAATTTTTTTAATTTAACAAATATGTGAATTTTTCCTGTTTTATAAAAACAGGAAAAAAGTGTAAAAGTATAAGATGTTTATATTTTCTAATCATATAGTTGTGTGTACACAAATGTTCGATAAAGCAAAAGTGATATATCTTTAACAAATATCTTAATCTATGATCAAACAAAGTAAGTTGTTCTTTGGTATTAATAGAAATTTCCATGGAATGAAATCGTTATCGTATCGCAAAAATATATGTAATGATACGAATCGTATCTAAAAAATGTAATGATATTGAATCATTTTATATATTTTTTATTTCTCTATCTATACACTATATATTTTTAACAAAAATTATTAATATTAATCGATAATGTAAACACATTTTAATTTTAAAAAAGAAAACAGAAAATTGATAAAATGACGAATATATTTGAATAAATTTTTTAATAAATTATATTTAAAAAATAACACTGCAACTGAAAAATAAAAATATCTCAAGAAATCAAATTGTATCTTTTTTTTTTTATATTGACCCCATTTTTATTTTGTATCTTTTTTTATATACATAATAACGTATATAATATAATATATCATACACAGATAATAATATTTAGAAGAATTGATTTTTTAGTGACATTATATAGGTGTGTATGTCTTTTCATAATTTATTTTAGATTAGAATTGTCAATCAAGTTATCCTCTCTATTAAAAATGGTTTCAATTCTTCTGCAGTGAATTTTTATAGAAGAAGAATGCCTAACATCATATTATCCATAACATCCATCGTTACATTTAGACAGACATGCTTTGATGAAAATTTGATCACATGACATATCTTTACTTAATGTACAGTGGCAATGGAGGATAATGTGACGTCATGTATTCTCCTATGGAAATAGGGGAATTGAATCATTTTGGTAGAGGGGATAAGATATTCGTGTAATTGTGTTCGTCCAACTCCATGTTTCGTGTTTATAACCTGTCATATGATATATTCTAGTAATTGATGCATTTAAAGATACATTACGAATTAATTATTTATTTATAGTTAATATATTATTATTTGAAGTTAAGAATAAACTCATTGAACAAAATTCTATAACAATAGAAGTAAAGAAAGTAAAGGAAACGAAGGATATAATATATGAAATTTTAACAGAAAATTACAAATTTATATATCTAATATTACGAATATTATCGAATTTTCATTTCTAAATTATTTTATACATTTTAACAAATGACTGTGGATGGCACTAACAGCAACGAACAAGTTATTCTTGTAACAGGTGGTTATGATCATACTATCAAAATATGGCAACCTCATACTGGAGTTTGTCAACGTACTACAGAACACACAGATTCGGTAAAATTTTGATGTTGAACGATATATTTTATTTCAAATCTTATTATTTTTTTAAATTTTGTTATTTTTAGCAAGTTAATGCTTTAGATATTACTCCTGATAAATATTTGATAGCTGCTGCTGGATATCAACATATAAGAATGTACGATTTAGTTTCAAATAATCCAAATCCAATTATTAATTATGAAGGAGTATCAAAAAATATTACAGGCTTGGGTTTTCAGGTATTTTATAATTATATTCTGTTGATATCAATAGTACATTATTTTTTAATTGTAAAACTATCTTCAAGACGATAATTGTATAATAATAAGATTATTAAAATATTTTATTATATGTAGGAAGAGGGTAAATGGATGTATACAGGTGGTGAAGACTGTTCAGCTCGGATTTGGGATCTCAGGCAAATACAAATACAATTTAAATACCGTACTAATTTCTTTGCATAAAAATATAAAAATAATATCGATAATAATAACAATAACAAAAAAACAATTATAAATATAATATTATAGGTCAAGTAGTTTTCAATGCCAACGAATATTTCAAGTATCAGCTCCTGTCAATTGTGTTTGTTTGCATCCAAATCAAGCAGAACTTATTGTTGGTGATCAAAGTGGTGTTATACATTTATGGGATTTACGATCAGATCATAATGAACAATTGGTATGAAATATATAAAATAAACTCATTTAGTACATTTAGAAATATTTTGTTTTGTTAGTAATCCATCAATTAATTAATTTTAATTCTATCTCTATTTATTTAAATAATTATTCTTTATGTGAAGATACCAGAAGCCGAAGCATCTGTACAAGATGTTGCAATTGATCAAGACGGTACATATATGGCAGCAGTAAACAACAAAGGTCATTGTTATATTTGGACGCTTACAGGAGGAGTAGGTGACGAGCCTACGCGTCTTAATCCTCGTCACAAACTTTCAGCACATAAACGTTATGCGCTTCGATGTAAATTTAGTCCTGATTCCACGTAAATATGATATATTAATTATATATAATAAAGTAACAAAATTATGTAAAATTTGATTTAATATTAAGATAAAAATCATGTTTCTTATCCAGACTTTTAGTAACTACATCCGCTGATCAAACTGCTCGAGTTTGGAAAACTACGGATTTTTCTGAAGTACAAGTACTTCAACATGAAGCAAAACGATGGGTTTGGGATGCTGCATTTAGCGCAGATTCACAATATATATTTACCGGTAACAACATAATTTTTTTTTTACGTTTTATTATATTTTGTTTTAGATTCAATTTTAACATTTTATTCAATTTAGCTTCGTCCGATGGTGTTGCAAGATTATGGAATGTATCAACAGGAGCAGTAGAACGAGAATATCAAGGTCATCAAAAAGCAGTTACTGCTCTTGCTTTTCGTGACGAAGTACTTTCTATTTCCTAAACGAATGATATATTTCTTCAAATTTTTAAATAAAATATCCCATTTGTACATTTTTAATAATGAAGAATATCCACTTCAACTTTGAATTTATAGTACACTATCTGTATTTTCCGTATTTTTTTTTTTGTTTGTTTGTGCCTTTCTTTTTTTTCTATTTTTCAATTATTATATTTATTTTGATCTTTATTGTATACGATTATAATATGTTCTCTCATGTATTTCGATCTTAAAATAGATTTGTTGATATTTTCGTTTATATAATCACAACATGACTTATAAATATCTACATAACATTAATATTATCTCAGAATATAATAATAAAGATAAAACTGTAATTACAATCTGAGAAATAAAGTAAAAGAAACAATATCTTTTGAAAATTCATATCTTAAAAAACAATATATTCTTCTTTTGGCTATTAGAGTCTGTAATTCTTGAATTTAATTTATATTATAATTACACTTTAAGTACTTTAAACTAAAGGCAATTTTTCTACTTCACCCATTTCTGTGAAAGTTTCATCATCCATGGTATAACTTAACATAAATTTTAACGATACCGTTTCCTGTAGAAGAAATTATATAATTAAATATAAAAATTATAAAAATCGATAAATGTTTGAAATACAATTTTTATTGTTTTACCTTGGTAGGATTTGCAATTAACATAATTTGAGTAATTGCAGATGGAGGTAAAAATGGATTATGACCAGGCAATTCTGTTCCAGAAGGTGGCTGAAGTCTACATTTACATCTCTAAAAGCAAAATATTATTAGTTTTCAAAAGTTACCATTAAATCAATCAAATTAAAATTAACTATTTGTATTAACAATTATTAAATAAACACATTCAAAACATACTTTTGGTACTACTGCTTGAAACAAGTAATTAGTAAGTGGCTTCAAATTCTTACTCATTGTTGTAATCACTACAACAAATACATCTTTTCTTGGATTATCTCGAGCAAAATGAAGCACTACAGATATACCATTTTTTTCTTCAATTACTGTTATAGGTGGATTAATACCTATTGAAAAAAACAATAAAATTAACAAAGCAGTTTTTATTAACCATTATTATATATATTTAATTAAATATTATATTAATGATGTTAATTATAAATATATAAAAATGAACAAGAAAAAAATATTAATTACCTGGTTTAATATCATGAAGATTAATATTAATGTCTGTCAATGGTTTAATCTCAGGTTCTGGACTAATTGAGTTTTCTGTTGATGGTGTTATTGAAGCAGCATCCCATGTACTTAATCGATTATTACATTGGTTTGTATCTATTTTTTCATTTACATCACATTCGATAATAGTTTGAGAATTTGTATCATTATAAGATGGAAAATTATCATTTGATTTAAACTGAATATCAGATACTTTATCATTTTTCATATTTGTAGTCTTTGATAAGTCACAAAAATACGAAGAATTGCCACTGCGAGGAGAGGTCGTTGAAACATAACGTTCTGCTAAGGGTTCGGTATTTGGTGGGCGATTTATACTTTGTTTACTACAGAGATTAAAAGTAAAAGGACAAAAAAAAAAAAAAAAGAAGAAAAAAATGATATAACTATATATAATGAAAATGATTAAGAAGTAGAATAAATATATATTTTACTAACCTTGTTGATTTCAAACGTGAATTTGATACTATGCCTGATAAACTTTGTTTAAGCAAAGAATCCAATTCGTTTAATTCCTCCAGTGCTTTTGCTTTACTGTCAATTTTCTTTTCAGATGTGTTGATTAATTCATCTGAAAATGGAATGTTACTCACCATTTGTTCATTTATTTAATTGATCAAATTCATTACTAAAGACGTTTGATTTGTTCAATGTTATCAGTGTTATTCAATCAAAAGAGCATATATTTTAAGCATTTTATGTTCACGGACCTTTCTTATTTTTAGGTAAAACATTAAGCGGCTGCATAATTGAATCAGTCATTAAGAAATTTGTATTGGAAACTGAAGAAATATCTGAATTTTCAGACTTTCCTAATGAATTGAAAATATCTCCTAAAACTTCCATATCTGATTGATGATTTGTTGTCATTGCATTGTAACTTGCATTTACATCATCACTTTTAACAGGAATGGTCTCCATTGGAGAGGATAAATCTAATAAATACGGACTGATGTTGGAATCTGTCTTAGATTTTATACATTTACCATGAACTATAATTGTAGTATATTTCTCAAATACTTGTTCCAATTCATCACTTGCAGCAAGTACATCACCTATATATAAATAAATAGATATACATGTAATAATAAATAATATAATATAATGTATATATATGTATATATATATAAATTATTTAAATATAAAACAATTTTAAAATTCTAATTGATAATTATATATATATTTAAAAATTATATTACTCATAACTTGATACTAACAAAAATATGTATAAATTTTTTAATGTGTAATTTTATAACACATAAAATATTTATATTCATCATATAAATCTTTAAAAGATATTATAAGATACTGACCAAGCATTCCTTCATTATCTTGAGTTTCATTTGCTAACCTTAGCACAATTGGTTTTAATCTTTCACAAGCTTGATATAATTCTTTCATTAATTCAAGATCTTCTGTACTAGTTTCATTATAATTATATGAATCTAACATTTCTGATAATAACTTTGCATTGTTATGAACAGATTCTAATTCCATTATCCTACGTGAATTTAATTGTACTCTTCTTTCATCCTATAGAATAGATGGTTAATGCATTTTGCAAAATTTTGTAGCATTTCAAATATGACTCACATACCTCTCTCACCATAGTTTTAATTAATCTATTCGCAGCTTGTAAGTCATCAGGATTTTTGCTTTGAAGTAATTTTTGCAACAATTTGGATTTCTCTTCATCATCAAATATTGTGTTTTTAGCTTTTAATACTTTTAATCCTTCTTCTTGTACATTATTCATAGATATAGAATCGTCCTAAGTGCACGTATAATTTTTATATTTTAAGAAAAGATTGGAAGAAAAAAAAAAAGGTCATTTTCATAAAAAATAACACATAAAACTTACTTCGATAACACCTTGTTTTTTTAACATTTCATAGGCTTCCTTGATTTTTAATTCTTTTGGATACTCCTTTGTCCACATATTTAACAATTGCAATACTTTTTGACGTACTATGACTGGTGTTTTACCACCCAAATATTTTGGTGAAACTAAACGAATCATTTCATTTAAAAAACGAAATTTTCCAACTTCTGCGTGAAAAGATGGACCACATCTTCTCATACATGTATCTAATAACTATGTAATTAAAGGTCAGAAATATATATTATATATATAAGAATTATGAAAATTTAAATTTTCTTTAACATATATATATATATATATATATATATATATATATATATTAATTTATTATTAGAAATTATTTTTTAATTTCAATTTATATTCAAATAATATCATTAAATTTCATTAAATATCAACCATTAAATATTAAGCAATAAATGAAATAAAATAATTAAATTGAAATATTTTTACATTTTTACATTTTTATATGTATGTGTATGTATAGCTCAATAAAATAATAAAATAGTTTTAAATTTGAATTTATTATGTAAACAAAAATTGAAAAGAAACTTACAGCAAGAGCTTGAAGTGCTTCTGTCTCATTAGATGACTGAATATGCAACGCTAATAATTTAGTACCAATTTGAATACCTTCTGATTCTTTGGTAAGCATTACGCAAAATGCTTCAATTGCAGCTATATCAGGTTTTTGATTTTGAGGATTCGTTACCCTTTCTATGTAGAAAAAAAAAAAAATTAAAAAAGAGAAAAAGAAAATATTTAATGAACTGACTAAAATTTGATATCTATTAAATGGGTAATCTATGATTACAAATATTTCGAAATAATATAAAAAAATAAATCGAATTTTTACTTACGTATTAGGGCTTCTAAACTTGTTGTTACAACATCCATTTCTATGATTTTTTTACAATTTCTATAAATTTATGAGTTTTAGGTTATATGTATTTATTTGACAGCCAAGACGAACAAAAGTTTTAAAGATACCATTTTGATTTCTTCTTCACAAACAGCAATCACCTTAAAATTAAATATAATATGCTTTAATGTGTACAATTAATATTCTATCTAATTCTAGTTTAATTCTTTTAATGAAAATACATTAAAATGTTAAAAAAAAGTTTCTCATGAAGTTTACAAATATTTCGTATGCAAACAGCTGTTTGCAATACAATTTACTGTAGAATTCTATTCGTAGCTCTGCGAAAACTGACATGAGGCGCTATAATAAATGTTACTTTGATTCGTACAATACCGAGGACAAAAAATATTTATAAACAAGAATTTTCGAATTTCGTTATTAAATGTGTATGATAAAAAATTTTCAATTATAATTGTAGTTTCATTGCGTTCTTTAATAAATTAAGTAGATTAACATTAAGTTCAGTGTACATCAATATATAGATATATTAATATTCGAACCGTCTTATCTGAATTTAATATTTTCTTAAAAATATTCTTGACATGTGAAAATATTATTTAAATATCTTTTTCTTTATAATATATTACGATCATTTATGTAATTCATTGATATAAAAATACAAAAATTTTTTCTAAAAATATTTACTGCAAAATAGATTTCAACGGAAAGAATATTGAATAAATTGTTTTAAATGTTAAAATACTTAATCAAATTAGAACAAAATACATGCATAGAAAAAATTTCATTCATATTTCCTGAAAATTTTAAATACTTCTACATATTTTTAATATGATGTAAAAATTTAACATTCTTATATATCCTTTTTCAGATAAATATCATTATTACGAAAATTATTCATTATATTAATCATTTGGAAAACTAGAATGACTTATTAAAAAAAAATTTGTATTTTAATAATAAATTTTGTTCGAAATACTTTTTTATTACATTATGCAAAATATCTAAAAAATCGTGGCAATAATTACGTGTAATATATAATTCATGAAATACAACAAATTTAGCAAATCAATATTTATGTATTTTTTTTTGAATTACATTTAATTTTATTTTACAAAATGTTGATAATTTTATTTTTTTTTAATTTTTATTTTTATGTATAATAATTCAAAAATTAATTCAAAGAAAATCAATTAATTTATTAATATTTTCAGCCATTTTTATATAAAATAAAGTTGAAAACATTATTGTATTAACATTATAATAAAGTTTTTACTTTTTTTTTGTTTGTTTTAATTATTATCATTTAAGTTTTATTTAATATTGTTTAATATATAGTTTTTAATTTTATAGATTAATATTTGATATATCGTACTTGTATTTTTAATATTTTTTTCTTTTATTTAAAACTTCTTTTTGTTACATTTTTTATTACGTATATATATATATATATATAAACATTAATAGTTTTATTTTTCATTATAATAAAGAAACATGAATAAATAATTAATAGATATTTTATAGAAAAATTAATAAAAATAATAATAAAGATTATTTTTTTAATATTCTAAATATTGCGATAAACTTTTGGTTGTAAAAAGTTTAGAAAGAAAATCTTAATTTAATTTTCAAACTTCATTTTTTTGTAAATACATCCTTATATTAATGGCTTTTATTTTACTTTTAAATAATTTTTGTATATAAGATCACTCAATTTTCACTACGCAATTCACGAAATAACCTATACATGTATGAAAACATTTTAATATACCTTGATAAAAAATTAATAATTTATATAATTATAATAATTTTTAATAAATTAAAAAAAAAAAGAAATTTTTTGATTATATCATATAAAGTACAATCTCGATTATTGCAATCTCTATCACAATACGGAAATTTTAACTATCCTTTTAACTATCTAAACAAAGGTTTAGTCTTCTCTTATATGTCAAGTAACTATCCTGTTTTCAGCCGTATTTTTTTAAAAATTATTTTTCATTATTTTTTTTGTTTAATATCTAGAAATTCAAAATAGGAAAGATTTTTTTTTTAATTATATGATTAATATGCATTTATTATCATTTATACAACAATAAAATTTTGAAAATTAATGAAAATTATAAATAGAATCTATAAATCCATAAATATAGGATAATTCAAAATAAATCAAATTCATCAGATTGCAAAAATGAATAGCCAAAAGTGATTCTAGCTTCGCTTTTGAGTAAAAAAAAAAAAACATTTTCCAGACAAAATTTTAAAAATGAAATTAACTAATTCTTGAATAGATACGAATGAATTATCAATAAAGGATAATTTTGAAAATAAAAAAATATGTAGAATAAAATTTTATCATTATTTTAATTATAATTATTATTATTTATAATAAAAAAACGAAAAAAAAATATATATATACATATATATTACGAACGAAACATAAAATTTTTTTCTTTGAAATTATTATTTTTTAATTATGAATTAAATAAAAGAAAAATGCTATTTAAAAAGTAAGGATTATTATCCTTCTAAAAGTCATTCTCTTTTTTCTATATTTATTATAAGATAAAATAACTATCATAGTTATACTTTAAATGCAGATATGTTCTTCATTTTCAATATTTTGCTTTTTTAATTATAATCAGAAAAAAGATGATTTATTTCATTATGTAAATCAACTTGTGTATGATTTTCACATTTATTTAGTTATGGGATATTGGATTTCTAAACATACAAATCTTTCGTATAAAAGTATCACTAATAATCATTTATTTCGATTTACAAGAAATTAAATCAATTCTAATTTTGTATTAATGAACTTATTTCTTACAATTATGATTATAAATAATAATTATTTTTTCAGTGTTAATCTAAATTGGAAAAGATTCAAATTATTCGTGATGGCAGCACATGTTATAATGTACATATTTTACATTATTCGTCGATTCATAAAATAAAAATACTTAAAAAAGTTTCACTGACCAGCATTTATGTGTATATATCTACAAATATGCATATTCACAAGAAGAAAAAAGAATTTCTTTTATATTAGTTATCGTTGTTTTTGTTTTTTTTTCTTTTTTTTACTTTTACTTTTCTTTCAATCCATTAACATATTATTAGCATAGAAAAAATATCACGTAAAGATGATGAATATCAAAATGTATCTTAAATTCAAAATATTTTACAGAGAAAAAAAATGGTAAAAGAACTCAATAATGGAACACATTATTCCATTTAATTCCAGAATTCTTCTTCTTTAGCTTTTATTATTCTTTTTTTTTTTATTCAGTTATTCTTATTAATAAAGATAGTAATCTCATACTATTGATATATTTTCAAAATGCTTTATCTCATGAAATTAAATGTTGAATCACTAAATTCAATAAAGCCAATAATTAAATACGAATATAGGCATACTGTGTGAATCTGTATACAAATTCATGCATGAAATTTGCTGCACTTTTCTATAAAACTCGCTGTATATGGTGTAATATTAAATGAAGAATGAAGTGTTGCTTTTTCGAAAAACATAATATTTACAAATGATTTACAGTGTATGTTACAGTCTTTTCTTTGGTAAAGATCCAAAAGCAGATATTACCGTTGCTTTGGTACCAGTTGCAGACGATGTTAAAGTGGTAAGAGTTGGTTGAGACAACAAAACAGTTGGTTTTATCGAGGCAGTAGCTCCTGTTGCAACTTGATCCCATTTACTTTTCCTTTTTTTAGCATCATCGTCTGTTGTACTAGAATTATTGGGTCGTTTAGCTGTACCAGAAACGATTTCAATTTTTGTTTTCTCTTTCCTAGCTTTTTCAAGTTTATCCATCTCAGTTTTTTGAACTTTGGCAAGTTCCTCATAATACGAGTCTTTACCCCACTTAAATGGATCAAATCTGTCTGGAGGATAATTAGTACCCAATTCATTGATGCTACAAAATTGAATTAGCTTTTCATAAATGGATGGATTTCTAAAATCCTTCCTTTGTTGAATAACTTTGTTCATATCCAAACCACTGCTCTCCATTTTCCTAAAAAGTTTTGTTATTTTTTCCTGCAGTTCCACAGGACACTGCCCTGGTGGCTCTGGTGGTATAGTGACGCCATAGGAGTCCACCTCGCTATCTGAAACTAATTGTTCTCCTTGACAACAGGGAGAGCATTCCATAATCGAGGAGGGCCTTCCATTTTCAAAAGGCTGTCCATCGATCTGTGTCTGTACCACTCCCTCGTCATCGGAGACTATTGAATCATCAAAGTATGAAACCAATCTCTGCACCTTAGATGTCACATCTGTTACTAAGGTGGGCGCGTTCGACAAATCGTTACTAGACTTGCCACCGACGTTGGGAGCAACAACGGGACTATTTGAGGCTGATGTGCCAGATTTGGGACTGGTGAAAGCCTGGGGCTGACCGACTTGGGCATTATGCGGGGCGGCCCCCTGGGGAGTGTTCGAATTCTCCTGAAGGTCGTCTTCCACCCCGTCTTCGCCCTCCGAGTCGGTATAGGTGGCCGTGAGAGATGCCAGAGCAACACTTTGTACAGACATGGTTAGTTGGCTTTGAGTGTCCGCCGTACTACCAAGCAATATTTTGTGTGGGAACTCACCGGTATAGCGTAGAGTTGTACGCCTTTTAGTTGTATTGGGCTTTTACATATATAAATATGCCTTATATCAACATTAAATATGCCCCAATGTTTTGTTGGAAAATCTATTACTATACCGTATCTGAAAAAAGAATTTCAAATGTATAAAATATCCATAAATTATCATTATATACTTGAGTGAAAAACATACATATAAAATATTCCAAGTTACACATTTTATTAATAAGTTTGTGATTCCTTATTCTATTTATGATAGACAGCTATTAAACGAGATAAAAAGAAAAATATTAAGATATTTAACATATATGTACATTTGTCATATAATTTAAACATGCTTAAACTCAATCAATTTTATCGATACTTTTATAAAAAGTTTGCAAATTATTATTTTGAATTATTATTATTATAATTATTATTATTATTATTTTATGAAAATTATTATTATTTTATGAAAAAAATTACTTATTTTAAATTCACTAATTATTTGACAAGCGCATCAGGTTATGTCATTAAAGATTAAAATTGTATGCAAAAATTACAACCAACCTGACTATACGAATCCACAGTTTTCCTGCTTACACTATACCTGACTTTCCATTCATTACAATAAACTTACGACTTATTATCCTCCTATTAATTAAAGTTTCCTTGGACGAAAAATTCGAACGTTATCAATGTATACCGTGATATTCTAAGTTCTTGTACTCTTTTTACGAATTATGATGATGCGCATGCGCAAAATTAATAAAATACATACTTTCGTGCTCTTAAAGAAAGATTAAAAAAAACTTGAAACAAGTGTAATTCTGATCTCTGCTATTTTTTTTTCTATTATTATTATAAAGTTTTTCTATTGTTTTCCTTTTCTTAATAAAATATAAATTAGAAAATTATATTGATATATATATAACATATAAGTTTTTTGTCATTGATAATTTAACAATTATTAATTTTTTTATATTTCATAATTATCTTATTAAAAATTTTCAATTATTTGTATTTTATTATGAAATTGGAGGAATATTCAAAAAATATAAAATCTTATGATCGATGTAAATATATATGATCGATGTAAACTTGTTTTTCTTCTGTGGAAGGAAACCTTATCTTTTTAACGAAAAATCTTATCTTTTTAATAAATTAAACGAAAACTTTTTAGAAAAAAAGAAGGAAATATAAATGCAAAGATTATTGTATTGTACAAGTTAAATATTATTTTTATATACAATGTAACATACCCTGAAATATTTACTTAAGATTAGCACTCGTATTTACTTTGAATGCTTTAAATATTAAATACGCGTGCGTATATACGTCATCAATGCACCAGTTACCAGTGTCAGAACACGAAATACGAGTAGTGAGCGGTGTTGAGTTGGAGCATGTGTGTCTTTATTGACGTATCTGATTGAATCCACGTGTAATTTAATAGGAATTGGATTTTGACATTATTAATTATCATGGTATTAGATTTAGATTTATTTCGAAAAGATAAAGGTTTCGATCCTGATAAAATAAGAGAAAACCAAAAAAAGCGTTTTAAAGATGTAGGTTTAGTCGACACAGTGATTGAAAAAGATAAAATTTGGCGTCAGCTGCGACATAAAGCTGATAATTTAAATAAATTAAAAAATGTATGTAGTAAAGAAATTGGAGAGAAAATGAAAAAAAAAGAGGCGGTAGACGGTGATGATACGGTCTCAAAAGATATTCTTGAAAATCTGGAAAATTTGATTCCTAATAACTTGAAATCGCTAACAGTTGCACAAATTAAGACTGTTCGTGGTTTTATCGATGATGCTATTCGAACTAATGATAAAAACTTAATTTTAATTGAGTTTGAAAGAAATCACGCACTTAAAGAAATAGGAAATATTTTACATGAATCTGTACCAATTAGTAATGATGAAGAGGAAAATAAAGTAATAATTCAATATAATGGATTTTTATATATTAATGTAAATTGTGTAAAAATATCTTTTTTATTTTTAGGTCGAAAGAACATATGGAGATTGTATGCAAAAAAAAAAATATTCTCATGTTGATTTAATATATATGATTGATGGTATAGATGGAGAACGTGGTACTACTGTTTCAGGAGGGCGTGGTTATTTTTTAATAGGACCAGCAGTTTTTCTGCAACATGCATTAATTCAATTAGCTCTTAGGAAATTATATATAAATGGTTACAAACCACTTTATACGCCATTCTTTATGCGTAAGGATGTTATGCAAGAAGTAGCACAATTATCTCAATTTGACGAAGAATTATATAAAGTATAGGATTGATAATTATATATATAAATATAAATATATAAACATTAATGATTCTGCTTAAAGTTTTATGTTACCTTATTTTTAGGTAATTGGTAAAGGTAGTGAACGCAATGAAGATAAAGAAATTGAAGAAAAATATCTGATTGCTACTTCTGAACAACCAATAGCTGCATTTCATAGAAATGAATGGATTCCTGAAAATATTTTACCAATTAAATATGCAGGATTATCCACATGTTTTAGACAAGAAGTTGGATCTCATGGACGTGATACAAGAGGCATTTTTAGAGTTCATCAATTCGAAAAAGCAAGTGCAATTTTAATTTTACTTACATAAAAAGTATAATAAATTTGCATATTATAAATATAAATGGATAATAGGTGGAACAATTTTGTTTAACATCACCATATGATAATAAGTCTTGGCAAATGATGGAAGAAATGATTTCAAATGCAGAAGAATTTTATAAATCATTGGAAATTCCTTATCGTATAGTAAATATAGTATCAGGTGCATTAAACAATGCTGCTTCAAAGAAATTAGACTTAGAAGCATGGTTTCCAGGATCAAATGCTTTTCGCGAACTCGTCTCGTGCAGTAACTGTTTAGATTATCAAGCAAGACGATTATTAGTCAGGTGATAGATAATAAACTTTTATACTAATTTATTTTATTATATATCGTATATTTATCTCTACATTATTTTTTTTCTTTTGTGTTATTATTATTATGTTACTGATATTATCAATGTTATTATAAACTTCATCCTTACAAATATTGATATAATTGTAGTTTTATATATATATCAATGTGTTCTAGATATGGCCAAACTAAAAAAATGAATGCTAATACAGATTATGTTCATATGTTAAATGCAACAATGTGTGCGGTTACTCGTGTTATATGTGCGATTTTGGAAGTACATCAAACTGATACTGGTATCAAAGTACCAAAGGTTCTTGCACAATTTATGCCAATGGAATATGAAAATGAAATTCCATTTGTTAAACCAGCTCCTATTGATGAAACAGAATTAAAAAAACAAAAAAGACAAAAAGAACGGAAAGATGTCACCTTTACTTAAATTTTAATTTCTTTAAATAAAAATGATGAACTATTATCTAAGTATTATAGATAATAAATTCAATATGTCGATGGAACAAATCTCTTATAAATATATTACAGAAGATTAACATTTTTTTATTAATTATATGACGATACATATTTACAAATTAATATGATATAATAATGAATAAACTACAATATCTTTTAATTTGCACATACCAATACACTTTCAATATTTAGAAAAATACAGCTTAATAATTTAAAATAATTGATATATTGGATATTTAATCAAATGCTTTCTGTTATATTCAATTTTTTCAGAGATCTTTTCCTTTCTTCAGCTTTTTTTAAATTATTTAATACAGAATGTTCAAATTCAATATCTGACATGTTTTGATTTACCTGTCATATAAAATTTGATATGAAATGAAATGTAAAAAAATTATAAAATGAATAAATATAAAAAATTAAAAAATATTGTTATTATTTATTTAAAAAAAATATCTATTATTACTATTAATTATTATCAATTAATATGCTTATTTGCTATATTTACCGTGTGTTGTGTAAAATTAATATCATTACAAGCAGTGCCTGTGTTAAAAATATTTGATTTTTTTTGTTCATCCCACAATTTTTGAAGTTTCAATGGATTTTGTGCTAAACCAAGTTCATTTAAAGCCATTTCCTAATAAAAAATATGATCTTATTCTCAAATTAAATAATTAAATAAAATACGTATATTTTTTATCTCAATGTTATAAATAACTTACTGCTTCATTTTTTTCTCTATATTCTATTAATGCTCTCCCTTCTCTAGTAGAAGAGATAATAAGAGCAGTTATGTTCCCATACTAAAAAATAAAATAAATATATATTATAATTATGTTATTTGTTGACAAAAAAAAAATGACAAAACACTATAATAAATGTCATAATAATAATATAAACCTTCGAAAATATTTGATACAATGTATCATAATCATATTCATTATTATTAGATTGATTTTTACGAGATTTCCATTTCACTTTTAATTTATAAGAGCTGCTATCAATTTCTGATTCTTTATGAAATGTCTTTGATCGTTCTTCAAAATATTTTTTCATAAATGCTATTTCTTCCTCTACTTGTTTCGATCCTTCCTTTTGTAATCTTTCTATTTCAATCTGCAATAATGAGATTGTAATGATATTATATAGAAAAAACAAATTATAATATAAACATACATATACATAAACTTAAGAATACCTGTAATTTATTTTTGTCTCTTTTAATATCAGAATCTACTTTGTAGGCATTTTCTCGTGTTTCTAAATCTTCTTTCAATTTCTTACGTCTTGAATCAAATTCTTTAGCACGTAATTTTGCTTGATGCTTTGCATTAATAACTTTATCATAAGCTGCCTTATTTTGTAGATGAGATATCATCAATAAGAAAGACAAGAAACATATTAATGAAATATAAAAACAGTATACTTATTATTATTATTATTATTATTATTATATTATTATTATATTTACCCGAGCAGATATATCAGTAAGAATTTCTAATGCTTGTGACAATTTATGAAATAATTCATTTGCCTTTGGATTATTCGGATTTTTGTCAGGATGACAATATAGAGCTTTTTTACGATATGCTTTCTTAATCTGAAATAATATGCACTTAATATATATACTTTCAATTTCAACAAATTTTATAAAATATTTATACCTCTTGAATAGAAGCTGTTTTCTCTATACCTAATAATTCATATAGATCTGAATTTTCCGAAGAATCCATCTTTTTTTTCTATTTATATTAAAATATTTTATTTTTTCTAAGAAGTATCTTCAACACTAATATTTAATATATAGAAAAAGATTAAATTTATATTTAGAAGAAAAAGGTTATGTTTATATTAAATATTGAATTATTTTTCATCGAATAAAATATTTAATTATTTTTCTTTCAATTATTTACGAAAATTTAACATTTTTATTAATATATATGTAATACATATGTAAAAAATAAATATATATATATATATATATATATCCCTCAATACCTCTTATCACTGAATACATGCACTTTTACGATGGACACAAATTTTATATTATTTTTTCTCCTTTTCTTTTTCTCATTTTTTGTTACACTCTCATGACCTTTCTTCCTTCTTCAGTTATAATGCGCATTTGTAAATAAGTATTTAAACAACTTATATAGTAATTATTTATTTAGACATATATTACGCGAAATGATACGTAAATTTTAAAATAATTATTGTAATTAAAGATTTGGATATTATTGATTAAAATTATTTTTAAAACAATGATTGAAAAAATTTTTTTTAAACGTATATATTTAAAAAATAACAACAGGTATTTATTGCACAAACAAGTAAGTATTTATAAAAGACAAAAAAGTAATAAATAAATAATAAATAAAATAATAAAAAAATATTTATTTTTTTTATATCACGTATTTAGGTGCAAAAATTTTATAGCAAAAAAACTATAAATACTAAAATTGTTAATATAATGAATGAAAGAGATCCTTCTTTTTTGGGAATTCAAACTGTATTTACTAATGAATTAAAGTTTGTCAACAAAGAATGCTATGATTCTTTACCAACATTTAGAATTTTAAACTCATTACACAAACATTTTCAATTGCCAAAGGACCTTAAGGTTTAAATATTTATTAACTAATATTTATTAAGATTGTATATAAATAAATTTTATATATTATTTCATTTTGTTTCTCTATTTTTTCTAGCTAGATGAACAAATTTTGATTAAAATGTATCATAAAATGACTACTCTGAATATAATGGATAAAATACTTTATGAATCTCAACGACAAGGACGTATATCATTTTATATGACTAATACAGGAGAAGAAGGAATTCAAATTGGTTCTGCAGCTGCTCTTACATTAGAAGATGTTATCTATGCGCAATATCGAGAAGCTGGTATAAAATATTAATTTTTTATCAATTAATAATATATATTTAAAGTAAATATAATTTAATATAAAAAAATTTCATAGGTGTTTTGTTATGGCGAGGACATTCTATTATAGATTTTATGAATCAATGCTATGGTAATCATAAAGATACCTCAAAGGGAAAACAAATGCCTGTTCATTATGGATCAAAAAAATTAAACTTTGTTACTATTTCATCTCCTTTAACAACACAATTACCTCAAGGTAACATAGATTGTTGATATTATTATCAAATTATATAATTTCTTTAAAAATATAAAAATATAAAAATATAAAAATATCTGATTGAAATTATTATATTATCAACATATAATTCTGATAATTTTAATATCCAAATCTGTTCATTCTTAGCCGTAGGTACAGCATATGCATTCAAACGATCTCAAAAAAATGCATGTATAATATGTTACTTTGGTGAAGGAGCTGCTAGTGAAGGAGATGCTCATGCAGCTTTTAATTTTGCTGCAACTTTAGAGTGTCCAATAATTTTTATATGGTAATTTTAATAATATATTGCATGAAAAAATGTGAAAATATATAAAACTCATTTTTAAAAAAATAATGATATTTTTTAATAATCTAAAATAATCTATTTTTAGTCGCAATAATGGTTATGCAATTTCAACTCCTACTCAGGAACAATTTAAAGGAGATGGAATTGCAGCAAGAGGACCAGCATATGGAATATCAACGATCCGTGTGGATGGTAATGATGTTCTTGCTATGTATTATGCGACAAAAACTGCTCGTGAACTCTGCATTAAAAATGGAAAACCTTACTTGATTGAAGCTATGACTTATCGGTAAAAAAAAAAATTTTTTGTACATATTAATTTTTTAAAATATTTTTTACAATATATTTTTTTTTAGAATTGGTCATCACAGTACTTCTGATGATAGTACTGTATATCGATCTACTGACGAAATAAATCATTGGAATCATTATACACCAATACTACGATATCGTAATTATTTGGAATCAATTGGTTTGTGGAATAAAGAACGAGATAGGGAATTAAACAAATGTATAAAAAATTCCATTTTACTTGCTTTTGCTGAAGCAGAAAAAGAACGTAAACCATGTTGGAAAGAATTATTTACGGATGTATATCATACAATGCCAAATCATATATGGTACATTTGTAAATTTTTTAATTAAATATTTTTTAATTAAATATAATATAATTTTAAAATATTTTATATTAATTTTATAATAATTTTATATTTTATGAGTAAATGCTCAAAAAAAATTATTTTCATTATAAATATATTCTTTTAATTTCAGGAAACAAATGGATTCCATGGAAAAGCATGTTAATGAATTTCAGAAATATTATCCATTGCATCTTTTCAAATCAAATAATCATAATAATGAATAGTTTAATAAACAAATTTAACAAAATAACAGATCAAATTAATTATATTTATATATTTAACAATCTATATTAATATTATATATTTTTTATATTATTTAATAATAAAAAATACATACACACACTATAAATTCATATTAGTACTTATTTCTTTATATTTTTCTAATCTATATTCTTTTCTAGCTGCATCAAGTAATATATTGTGAAGTAAATTATGCTGATATGGATTAGATTGTTCTATGATGGGATATATGTTTCCTTAAAAAAATTATATTAATAAATTAAAATAAATTAAAATTTTTCATAAGTATATAAACAAATAAGAATTTATACAAAATATACCTTTTAATTCTAAAATAGCTCTCTTAAATGCAAATCCAGGATATATACATGGTGCATTATGAAGTTTTGTAAATGAAGTTGTATAATTTTCATATCTTGGTACAAGTACTTTAAAAAGTTTATGAATAAATTGTTTTTCAATTATCCAAAAATTTGCAAGTTCCATAGTTTCTTTGTGATGAGGACCATGACGTAATGCTTCTGATATTAACTGCAATAAAGAAGAATTATAAAATATGTTTAATTAAAGAAGATCATCAGAAGATATCATGATATTTACCTGTTCAACATAACCTCTTGTTTCATCCGCTCTCGCATAATTCAACTCAATCCTTTCATATTTAATTACAGCGGTTAATGTTTTTTTAATTTTTCGTATTCTTCCCTCTGGACCATCTATATTTTTTAATTTACGTGGTTCTGATCTAACATTATATCTTAATTTAGAAACTAGTTTTTCAATTTTTGCCTGATTCATTGTTTTATTATATTATTAAAAAATTAAATGACTTTTATTGATAATTTTATTAAATTAATTGTTCATTATAGAAACAGTATTATATAATTTTATGAAAATTTTTGATATTAAAAAATATTTGTACTACGTATATTAAGCATTCTCTTTCTCTCTATCATTCGTACTATATTGAACTTTGACTATATTGAAATACCTATATACAGTATATTCAACGTAACTAGTAATTAAATGTAAATAAAACAACCGAAATAGAGCCAAACTCATAATTTGTGATATATTATAGATAGAGATAAAAGAGAAACTTCAAGAAATTATAATGATTTTAAAAAAAAATTTTATTTTTAAGATTTTTTTACGATCTAATTATTTCCATTATTATACTTATTTTTTTCTTTTCCGTTGTTTTCCATCTATATATATATATATATATATATATAAAGATTTATGTAAATTTCAGAATTTTAGAATTTGAAATGAATATATTTTTTTTAATTGATTATATAAGATAAAAAATAAAATAAAATCAATTTATCATAAATTCATAGTTTTGTTAATTTAAATTTTTTCTAACAATTACTAATGAATATTAATAAATGATAAAATAAAATTGTAATATATATCAATAAAAAATTTTTATTACATTATTATTATTATACATATAAAGTTTTGCTCATGCATATTGCATAAATTTTTTTATAAGGTGATAAAGAATATTTTGATAAAATAAAATAGTATGTAACTTTGAATAATTAAAAGTTTTTAATTTTATAAGATTTTAAATGTTTTTACTTATATACATATTATATTACATTATGTATAATGAATAATGCGCTTAATTCAACTTAGCAACTCAGTAAATTTGAATTTACAAAAAGAGGTCACAATTGTCATTGATTTCAATCAACTTATTTTCAATTAATTAAAAATGAAAATAAAAGGACACATATTTTATATTAATATTTATTATATATCTCAAATAAAGAGATTACGATACATAGAAATACCTAAAAAAATAAATATTCGAATAATTAGCATCCTCTTATTTTCATTTATATTCTTAAATAAAATTATTATTATTTATATTAATACATTAATATAAAAGATTGTATCTTATTTTTATTACTATAATATACGATATCGATAAAATACGCCAAAAAACTATTATTTTTCTAAATCTGAAATATCAGAACAATATTTGTCCTTTTTCTTATTTTCTGTATTGAACATATAATTCCATAATATCATATATTGTTGTTTTTTGTTGTTAAGCTTTAAAAAATCGCACTACACGCACTACATATTGTTTACATATCGGACATTCTGACATTTGTTTACCACAATTTAGACAACAAGCCATATGACCACATTCTAAAATTACACATTCAAGCGGTTCATTCCAACAAATTTTGCAAAGATTTTCATCCAAAATTTCCATTTCTATTGATAATAAAATATACAAATTAAAATTTTGTATATCTAAAAAGTTAAATATTTAATAAAGAGAAATTGTATCTTACTTGTTTTTGATTGTTTATATTCTTCCCATAATCTGGAAGCTTTATTCAATAATTCATATCTTTCTACACAACCTTTATAATCAACTCGATTTATACTTAGCAAGTTCTTTAATTGTTTTACACTTAAACATTCCAATTCAGATAATGTATTTATATCAGATAATTTAATAGGATTCTGTAATACAAAAGAGAAAAATAAAAAGAAAAAAGTATTATTATATACAAATATCATAGAAAATTAGTATTATAAAATAATATAACTATAATTACGTACCATGGAACTTTCTACAATTAAATCAGAATGTTGAATATTAGAAATTTTTGAAATCTTTTCTTCTGTATTTATAGATTCTGTTCTATTCAAATAAGTATTAATAGGAGAAATTCCTTCTGATATTTCATTATTATCAATTCTTGCAGCATTGATTTCATCATTATTAAAAAGTTGTGTAGTATGTTCATAGCTTCTAGTTATTGATTGATTAGGAGGAGAATTATCACTGAAATTAAAATTAAATAAATATCAATATTTTTAATTTTTTAAATTTTTAATCGCGATAAAAATGTTTATAATTTCAAATAATTTTTTTGTAAAAAAACATAACGCAGCAGAGAAATATGGTTTTTTAAAATAGAAATCTAAGATATTAATGTTTATAATTAATTTTTATAATCAGTTAGACTATGATATAGTTTTGATCGATAATCAATAAAAAATTTTTTGAATATTATATACAACAAAGTAAAAGCTTACATGTTTCTACTTCTAATGTTTTCTGCATCTTCTGTATTCCAATAATCACTAGAATTATTAGCAAATGCCATTAACAATTTTATTAAGTCTTCTTTTTCTGTAATTAAAATTAACAGAAAAACAGAAAATATTAATTAAAATTTATCATGAAAAATTATAAATATTAAATATTTTTATATAAGAAGAATATTGACTAATAATATTGGAATTTGAAATTATTTCTTATTTCAATATACATACCAATGCATCCTTTGATGGGTATTTTTTTTGCCAATAAATATCGTTGTATATCTTTAGAACGCATTTGTATGATTAGACTTCGTATTAAAGGTCTTCTCGATAACATATTGCAACTCTCACAACTTAATATCTTGTCTAATCTTTTGATCACACATCCAGAACAAAAATATCTCAAACAATCCATACATTGTTTCTGAAAGTATTTCATGAAATATACAAAGTAAAAATTTTTAATCCATATTTGTAAATTGAAAAGCAAAATAACAGAATGATCTTACCTTTCGTGTAAAGAAGTTGAATTTTACGTTACAAGCTTCACAAGCCATGTCGCTTTAAGAAAATAACACAATAACAAAAATATCAAAATGAAAAAAATCTTAAATTTAAAGGTTAAGTTACAAGGACAAACAAAAATACTTACATATTTTAAATGCTATAAATATAAATAGAAGTATGTTAAAGAAGAATAATTTGGAAAGATATTATCATTCTATGGCACTTTTTTGGCAAGTTTTAAAACTCTTGACAATTGATAATTAACTATGTACATACCAAATTGATTTGAGATAATAAAACACGATGAAATTCCACAGTAAGAATTTATTAAAGATGGCGATAAAAGGACACGAAATCAATAATATTATTAAAATTTACATTTTGCTATGTATGAAATGTATTAAGTTATCAAGTTTTCGGTATTGGAAATACAATTTATCTATAATATACATCTTATCAATATTAAAATTTAATTAAGGAAATAGGATAGTTTCGACTCAATTTTTATTTTTTAATTTTTATATATTCTATTTATTTTCAATTTTTTATTTCTCTTATTTGATTTATTATTTGATTTGTTTGATTTCTTTTTTAATTTTAATTCATTTCTATTTAATGCAAAGATATTCATGCTATTCAAAATTTTATTATATTATAGTTTTTTTTTAATCTTGCGTGTTTATTAAAATCTTTAGTACTTTTGAAAAATATAAACGATTGTAATCAAAAATAATAAAAAAATTTTTTTATTATATATATTGATATATATGTATATGACATAATATGAATATATCACATGAATATATCATGAGGTTGATTTAATCATGTTTTAGATATAAATTTCTAAAAAATACAATAGTTTACATATTTAATATGCATATTTTTTAAATTAAAAATAATATTGAAAATCGAATTTATTACGATAAATTATAAGAAATAAATTATAAATAAATAAACATTCATTTCAACATATATTGCTAGAATAAAAAAAGATTGGAATATAAATTCCATCGATTTATATAATTTTTAGTAGTTGACAATTACATTTTTATAATATAATATAAAACGACATAAATACATAAATTACTAGATATAATATGGCGTAAAAAGTGTACGTGTATACACATGATGTTGGCCACATGATTAGATATATTCAATGGAGGCCAATAAAGCTTCAAATAAAGCGTAAAATGCGATTATTTGATTTTTCATCAAGACCAAAAAGCCCATTTTCTTTCCAATTTTCAGATTTTCATAATTATAAGCGGTAATAGTGGTCAAATGATTTTAAATGATTAAAAATGATCTTTTTTAATCAAGGAAAAATATATACATAAAAAATGTATATATTATTTACGCGTTTGAAGAAAAATAGAATATGTGCATAACATTATTACAAAAATTTTTCTTCGATTTAAATATATAGGATCTTAAAAATAATATTATAATATAAGAGTGATTCTATTATATAAGAGTGATTCTATAATATAAGAGTGATTCTATTTAATATAGAAAAAAATATAGAAAAATATAGAAAAAACTTTTTTATTTTCGAGTATGTAAATCAAGTTTAAAAACTTTTGATTCTTAATTTATCTTTATATATAATTTTTTTATGATTCTTAATGATTTTAATTGCCCTTTGTTTATTTGTATCATTCATTCTAAGATATATATATATATGTATATACATATAGTAAGTAGTATATTATCTGGCTTCAAACGATTTATTTACATTAATCGTATCGTATGTTTAATATTTTCAGAAAATTGATTTTCTTTCCGTATTCGGTCCATTGACAAAATGGAAGGAAAATATCGATTTTTTTGCTCTATCTCATCTTCGGTAGTTACAATATCTTCATGAAAAGCATCTTTTCTGGAAAACAATATATAATATCTAATAATTTCTGAAATAAATTTGTTTTTTTATATTGAAGTATAATATGAAATAATTCGTTGCATTTATATATTATATAAATATATAAATTGTTTATATATTATTTATATTTTATAAATATAAAATATTTATATATATACATATATTTTTACATACATATATTTATTCTCTGGCAAACGAAATAACGATTTTGGACAATCTTTAAAATAAGGCCAACACTCTCCATGAAACTTGCCTCTATTTTCAGCTTCAACATATTCTTTCAAAAGATTTGAAAATGGTGATTTACTAGCACTGTAATAAAAATTTATGTATTACGAAAGAACTTGGAATGATTTTATTTTTAAAAATAATAAAATAACAAATATAAAAAGAAAACGGAATAAAAAGAATAAATATTTATACATAGATATTTCTATTTCATACATATTTAAATACAGGTGTACACGTATAATAAATGAAATCGAACTTGGATCCATTTTTAATTCATGTATGCGGGTACATATACTTTTTATTATGTATATATTTTATTATTTTGATAATATATTGATCGTAATATATTTTTATATATATTTTGCATATATATCTTATTAAAAAAAAAGAAATATTCCTTTTTCATGATTTTTTCAAATTTAATAACTTTTTTAAAATATTTTTGCAAATATTTCATTTTGAAATATTTACATAATATACATTTTACTTAAAATATTTATTTGTTAGATATTTTTAAATATATTTCATATTATAGAATTTCAATTGCATTAATCTTATATATTATCGATAAAATTTATTTTTAAATTAGACAGGTAAATATCAATAAATTTTTTCGATCGATTTCAGCATATAATACATATATATTGATCTATCTTTATTTCTCTCGTTTCGATATCCGAAGATGTTATTAATATAGCAGAATGCATATAGTAAATACATGACATCACAAACAAGAAGAGCAAGAAAGACAAAAAATATGCCATTAGTTTCGATTATATATCTGATATCTTGTTAGAAATACAACATTAAAAATTAATTAATAATTAATTTTCTACATTTTCAAACTAATTTTCAAACATTTCTGCACTTTTAAATTCGCACTTAAATCTGACAATTCTTCAAAGAAATTTCTCCTATAAAATTTTTTAATCAATTATTTATCGTCAATGATTAATTCGTCGCACAAGAATCGATACGACCAATATACCATACACACACACATACACATTTTTCATTAATTTCACATTATCGTAAGATTTCAAATGTTATTTGTTTTTGTATATTCTGATATAATTTTTATTATTAATAATTTATTAATTATATTTATGTTTACTAATAATTTATATTATTGCTCAAAATAAATTGATTCTTACTCGATAAAAGATTGAAAATTTATGATTCAGATATTCTTTATGATAATCATTAATAAATAATTAATC
Organism: Apis cerana; assembly: GCF_029169275.1. Lineage (NCBI taxonomy): Eukaryota > Metazoa > Arthropoda > Insecta > Hymenoptera > Apidae > Apis > Apis cerana. The sequence continues at coordinate 13,400,750 of NC_083856.1, forward strand.
GAAATGAATTAAAATTACAAGAATATACAAAATATACAAGAAAATTGTCGAAAATTTTATCTTTGAAATACGAATATAAAAATGCAAAAATATTTAATAGAAAACTATTTATCATTTAATTTTCAATAATGCGTTTTCTATACGGGAAAAAAAATATATTAAGAAATTAATGTCATTCGTTTTATCATTGTCATATATATTTTCTTTGTCTATGATGTTATCTTTTTGCACATGTTATACTAACAACAAATTGTAGTTTCGGATATTCAAACGCACAATGGCATATTTAAATTTTCGATTTGCTTTTTAATTTATAAATAAAATTTATTTTACGTTTATATATGTATATATTAAATATATAAAATATGTATATATTTTTATTTTATCGTGCATTTTGTATTTTAAATTTTTAAATTTTTATGCGTCCAGTGTATAAATTTATATTCTTTATATATATTTTCATATTCTTAAATTTCTTAAATAAATAAATATAAAACAATGATTTTTGCAATGAAATTTAAGAATATGATCAAAACAAATTTAGTTTTTATGAACGCGACAGAATAAAACACGAGTAAAAAATACAAAAAGTATAAAACATATAAAAATATATCGAATTCTAAAAAATTTTTTTTGTTTATACTATCTTCTCTTAAGTTATATTTTTTTATAATCATAAAATCTTTGCCAATGTTCGGATATTTCGAAAAACAGAGAAAAATGTCGCGTATCAATTTCTTTTTCTATTATATTCTATCGATATCGAATATAAAAAGAATATAATTTATCTTTTTAATTATTATTTAAATAATGTTTATATATATAAATTATATACACACATATATATATTAATTAATTATTTTTAAATTTAATTTATAAATTATAAATTAAATTTATTTTTTCAACTTTTTAACAAACAAACTTATTATGCATGTTTTTCACTACGTTATAATTAATATTAGTATAAATTCTTATTCTTTTTTTTTTTATATTTATATATATATATATATATAATTATAAAAATTAATAATTTTTAACGCGAGAAATTTCTTTCGTATTTATATTACATGTGTATTATTAAAAATACAAATTTTTTTATCGTTATCCCGTTCAAATATTTACTTATATACGTATTTCAATGTGCATTTAAAACTATATTTTGTATTATTTATACATATGAAAAGTACTTACGTGAAAAATAGTTTGAGCATTTCTCCGATCAAACCGAAATTATTCAAAGGATGTCCTTGTACTTCGCATATAGCCCTTAATAAACAAGCTTTTCCATTTAAACCAAAATTTCCGAGCATATCCTCGGCGGTACCATACAAAAGAGCTCTTTCACCTCCATAAAATATATTTTTTGGTAGATCTTGAATCGCCTCTCTTTTACCGATTCCACGTTTTACGAACATCGCGATAAATTCCGCGGCATTCGATCCTTGTTCTCTCGCAGTAGTATCAAATGCCGATGGTAAAACGCCATAAGGATTTTCATTGTCGGTTAAACCAAGTTTGTCGAAATCGACTGTAATAAAAGAGATAAAGAGATTAATAATCAGACATGAAAGGGAATAAAATCAGTGAAAAGAAATCGAATGATATTTACTTACTAGTAAAAGGAAGACTGATAGTCATGTTGCTGAGAAAACCATAGGGAGGATATCTGACAAATGGTAATGCCAATGTTGGAGTTATTGTCATTATCGTGCCTGGCGGTAAAGCAATTCGACCATCATTAGTTATCCAAAGTAATCTTTTTTGTCGATGATGAGAGAAAAAATGTTCGTTATTGTCCTTGTTGTCACCGTTTTCGCCATCCGCACACTTGAGAAATAATATTAATCCAACTAGTGCCAGTATTCTCCGTTTTCGTTCCATCTTTTTTTCCTCTTCTCCTGATACACGGAGAAGTTTTCTCGGATAAACTAATGATCGATTGATTATTCCTGAACCTGTTTAAGGATTAAAATATATAATACTCGTATATTTTTCTTTTCTTTTTCGATGCAATGCGGTGCATTGAATATGTGATAAGGATAGAAGCAGTTAAAAGCACGTGTATAATAATTATTAGAGAAAAACCATTAGACAAAACGAAAGCAGGTTGTCCATATCAAGGATCCTGAATTAACGAAAATTTCCCGTTAGCTATGTAACATCGTATACATGGATGAATAAAATGTGCGATATCTTTGTATGCACAGAAAGTGTCGAACAATGTCGATGTAGGGCATCGCTACGACCAATAGTCCCAATCGTGTTGGTTTTACATTACCAAAATTGTAATCGAGAGGAGACATTTATAAATCATGTATCGCGTAAATAAGTACTTATATATATATATATATGCAGCATAGTGTGAAAATATCACGAAGCGTTTCACGTAATTCTATTATATGTGTGCGCAACGTGAAGTATTTTTCGTAGTAATAACCAACGAAAAAGTTTAAGGAGAACGATAAGATGGATCAACTAACCGATATAACGTGCAAATTCTATACATCGTATCGTATTTTCGTACACATATATGCATACGAATATATTCTACTGGTATTCCTCGTGCGATCGATGTCGATACGTGCATCGAAATTAAAATCAAATGAAACTCGTTCATTCGACGAATCGAATCTTGACCATCGCTCGATCAAGTAATCACGTCGCATACGTTTTTGGTACGTACCGTTAACTTTTATCGAAATTTGGGTCGTAGTATATAAGAAAAATACAATTTTTTCTTATTTCTATATTTTTGTTTCTTACTTCTCTTTTTTCTATCTCTTACATTATTGTTTAAAAACAAACGCGTTTACTTTTCCCGATTTTTCATCCCCGATCGTTCAGTATTATTGCAATATTATTACATCCAAAAAGAAATGTTTTTCCATATTACACTAGTCGCATAGTCCTTTTTATAAATGTTTTTCACTCAAAAATAATATATGTATACGTAAACAGATAATATTTTTAAACAAAATATTCGAATCGATATTAAATATCGAATAGATGAAAGTTTAGATATCAAGAAATTAAATACCAAATAAATAATATAGATAGATGTGCGTGTTAAATAAGTAATATTTATAATAACAAATATATAATAATAATAAAAACAAATAATAATTTTTAATTCATTAAAAAAGAGAGGAGAAAAAAAATGGAAAAAGATTCTTTTAGAATTGGAATGACGTGATCTTAAGAGAAATATATCTTAAGACAAACTAATGATCTTTTACATTTATTTAAATGATATTATTCTTCGAACAAGAAAATGAATGGTTTAAATTAATTGGGAAGTGAGAAAAGGAAAAAAATTGAAAGAAAATCTTAATTAATTAATTAGAAATTAGAAACAAAGAGTATATGCAAATAAAAATAGAAATATTAAAAATTAGAAAACACGTAAATACCTTCGATTTATGACGGACACGTTGTTTGTTTCATCGAGATGATATAATCATCGGAGAACGGTCGTTGTACTATAACTGGGCTAATTTTGATAGACACTGATCAACAGGGACACTTATAATTACAGTATAATTATACCTATCATCATGATTTTCTCATTGTCTGTTATAAAATCCAGGGGATAAGATCGATTCTTTTATCCCTTTTCTTCTTCCTTATCTTCTGATTAATTTAATCGATCAATATTATCGTCTCTTACATATTTTAAATATCGTTCATTCCGTATTTACGTAAATATTCAAATCAATAATAGGCAACATATATATGTATGTATTTAATTTCTATATGATATATCATATATATATATATATAAAATTTTTAAGCTATATTAAGTTTATATTTTGATGTACATGTGCAATACTATCGTTATTATTTATTAAACTGATCAAGTTAGATTAGATATCGATTACGAGATAGCGCACAATAACTCGCGTTTGTATACTGCCAGAGGCTACTGACTCTTACCTCGGTTTCGAACTGACCGGTAATCCACTCGATGCTTCTCATTTACGAACCGTCTTATCCTCCGTTACGTTACTTACTTACTTTCCACTACGTACGTACATACATATACATTCATTGCTTAAACTCGACATTGACTTTCGTTTCCATCGCTTTATTATGCGGTATCGAAATTGAATCCTTTCGAATTTTCTCCGACTATTCTTATCCTTCCAAATAACTATTGATGTCTCATCAATTTCTCTTTCCCTGTCTTATTTATTTTTTTTCTTTCTTTTCATATCACGATCGATTGTGAGCAATCTTAAAGAAACATTGAAAACAAAATTATTAAATATATTATGAATAACAAATAAATGCTAATATATAAATAAAATATGGTTTTTGAAAAAATTTAATTTATAGTAATAATAAATTCACAACGTACTTTATTACAAATTTTTGAATCAAACAATACAATATAATCTATGTGAGCATACGGGCAGGCACGTATATATGTATTTTTCATTCACAACACGTATTCGATCGAGATTACAACAATTGAAAGAATTTTAACTTAAACGATATTATGTGATCAACATTTTTCCACATTTTTCTTTTTTTTTTTATTTTTTTTTATTTATTTATTTTTTTTTATAGGATCAAACTTTTAAAAAATTGTTTACCTTGATACGCGTGCATAATGCGTATTACAGTTTATACGTCTAATATGAAAAGAAAATAATAAAGCAAGAAAAAGAAAAAACGGAACAGTACGCGCTGTCGCTGTAATTTAGTACTAAAATGATAATATTATTTTGGAATAGAAACGCTTCCTTATAATTAATATCCACTAATCGTGTCTAAAAGACATTGTAAAAGAAGCCTTTTTTATGGCACTCGATGGTATACGATGTATACAATTCAACTTAAAAGTACTTACTTTCGATACAGCATTGTGTCGCTTAATATTTTGAATCTATAAAAAAATCGTTATTAATTGATAAGAAAGATTAAATCGATAAAAATTATATTCATATGCACATAAAAGATGAATGTTGTCGTAACGGGAGAAGAATTTAATGAAACGCTTTCGTTTTTTGCTTCGATTACGCATCCGAAAAAAAAAAATTCGAAAGAATTGATAATATCGTGGGAATCTCCTTTTTCTCTTTCTCAATTAATAGATTTTTTCACAAAATTATAAAGAATACTTAGATTTTCTCTTTTCTTTTTTTTCTCTTTAGGAAAATTATGATTGTAGAACTTAGTAAAGTGTGACAAAATTTACGATTAAACGTTTTAACTTATATTTGAAAACGAGGGAGTAATAGGAAGAGAGACAAGGAAAGAATCCGCCTATCTGATAAGAAAGATAGAATGTTATACCGAACCAAGTTACAACGTTAAAAAATTAATTAAATTTCAATTAGTGTTTTGGTTTACAAACTTTTTTATAAAATTATAAAAATTTATGTTTCTATTTTTTTCCTTCCCCCATTTTTCTTTTCCAAGAAATAAATTACGTACAAAAAAACATACGTAATATCAGAATTTGAGAATTTTTATTATGTTGATTAACCTTTCTAAGATAAAATATTTTTCTCCTATATATTTTTATATACATAACAAAAATAAAAAAAAAATTTCTTGTTCTATATAAAGATTTACTGTACGTGGATATCCGGGTGTAAGTAATCATATTTATACAGAATGTCAAAAATATGTATTTAAGAAGTTAAAAATTATGAAATAATTAAAATCTATATATAAGTAAAAATATACTTTTTTTATGTAACCAATATTTTAGATAATATAATATTTCTAAATTTTTTTATTTCTTCTTTTTTTTAACATCCTGTAAATGTTAAATACGCATCACTTTTTTTTTTCGTAGAATAATCTTGGTTGGTTGGTACACAAGAATATATCAAAATATTTCATTCGACCGAATGTTTATTCGGAATTCAATATGTGTGCGTGTGTGTGTGTGTATGCGCGCGCGCGCGCGCGTGTGTATGTAATAGAACATAACGTATATAGATAAAACAATTACAAACATTCTCCCTTCCTCTCCTCGTTTTCTTCAATTCTCCTCCCTTTCTTCGCTCACTCATCATTTCTCATTTTTTTCTTGCTCACAGAAAATGCTAATTTGAAAGAATTTGTCAATGCTTGGTTATAGGAACACAAGATATTCAACGAATGATTTTCTTTTTTTTTTCATTTCTCTTATAAGAATTTCTTCTTCGATATTTACGTAAATTCCTAATCTTTAATTATAATTGATGTAATTGATAATCTTTTGTCTTTTTTTTTTCTTTTTCTTTTTCCTTTTTTCGATTTTTTTTTTTTTTTTTTTATTTATTTATTTGTAAGAGAAAAGAATTTACCAAAACAAAAAACGCGAACTCTATGTTTTTATTTCATTTACCTTACCTAAAGTTTTTCAAAATCGTAAATACATTAGAAATAAATTCGACGAATTCGGCGAACATTTCGACACTATTTTTGGTTACATATGATTATCGATATATATTTAGAACATTCGAACAAGGCACACTTATTGCTTTTATAATTTTATCCGTCTTAATATGATAACGATTCATGCTTTTCATATATATGCATATACTCATATATATATACTCATTATTTCTTTTGTTCCCCTTGCCTTTTCGGTAAGTGTAAACTTTGAGATAATTAGGAACTATAAAGGTACATTTCGTTATTAGAATAATTTTGGTTCGCACGCATTATTTCAACTCCGCCTATTTTTCATCTTTAATTTTTATTAGCAGGCAAGAGTAAGAACGCGAAATAGAGCTAAATTGCAATACTATTACACTACTTGCGGAACAAACGATGTTTGAGTATACTAGAACGGATATATAGAATTGGATAACCGCAACAGTTTGATTGCGATACGCTATGTTATTTATCTTTGTCGTTTTCGCCGTTTTCGTCTTCGTCATCATCCTCGTTATTCAATATAATATCGACCAAACTCGTCGATCAAAAATTATCATTTTCGCAAATTTATTTTTTGTCGAAGAGAGATCTATTCTTAAACTAATGTAACATATTTCCTTAACAACTTTTACATGACGGCCTTGCGACAATAGATTATCGCAATTTAAAAATAAACTTCAATCATATTTTGTACATTAAAGAAGTTCGTTTTACTTGAACACGGTTTGGATCTAGCGCGCGTATCGATGCATACATATGTAACGTACAGATTCATTTTATACCGCATACATCGATCCATGTTCGCGTCTACATTCACACTTTCATGATACGCTACAATTAATGCTCGTTTCTTGTCGCACCACATTTTATAGGCACGCTTTTCCAATATTTTTCCTTCTTCACCTATTACTTCCTTTTTTTTCTTTTTTCTTCTTATTCGTGTCATATTTTTTTTTCTTTTCTCCTCTTCTTGTTCGTCTTCTTTACTTTTATCATTATCATTATCAATTATCATCATCATCATCATGATCATCATATCATAATCATCATCACCATCACCATCACTATTACTACTATCATTATCATCATTATCATCATCATCATAGTCATCATCATCATTATCATCATCTTCATCACTATCATCATCATCTTATTTTTTTTTTTGTTTTCTTCTTCTTCTTCTTCTTCTTTAATGAATTTTACTAAACGCTCGAGCACACAACAAACACATTAACTAGCTACGTATTCGGCAAAAAGGTCTCGTCTATGTGAATTTATTTAAAGAACTTAATTATTCGATATAACTAACGGTTAAGTCTTTGGTGTTTGTACCAATGATTTTTCTATTCTATATTCGATTTATGTCGCTAATTTCCAAATAACGAATATTTAAAAATTCGTGTTTTTGTGTTGAATCATATGTTGAATCACGTGGCTGTAATATAAATCTATGTATACATACTTAATATCTAACTCGTTTATTTCTTAGTAGGCACATACGCTTATCGTCAATCCTTGTATTTAATGCAATTAATAAGCGCTTTTCACGCGTTTCGTGTATCGTTTTTTTATTTTTATTTTTAATTGAACATATTTTCTTTTTTATACTTGTAAAAAGAATCATAGAACATAAATCGCTACTATTCATTTTATATTCAATCATTCAATCATTCTAAGGGAGAAAAGGGAGAGTTGCATCAGTTTTACGTAAAACATCACTATGTGTATAAATTTCTTTTCCAAAACAGTCTTATCTTATCAGTTTAACGTAAATGCGAATATAAATGTTATAAAAATCATAATTGCTGTAAAATAGTTGGTATAGTTGGTATAGTTTTAACAATAATAATTAGAAAATGATAGAAAAATATTACTAAAAAGAAAGAAAAAGAATACACACAAAATATAATTGTGAATTTAAGTACTGTATAACTTTTAAATATAAATGGCAAATATAAATAACGTTATTAATATCGTACAACTAATTCGATTGCAAAAGAAAAGAAGAGTGACAATGGAACATAAGAAAATGCTTTTGATTTTCTTTCAGTCAGTTTTTTCTGTTGCAAGCCAAATTATTATAGCGTGAACGTATAGGAGGTAAATTAAAGTATGATGATAAATAAACTTTGTAAACAATTATATCCAATAAATCTACTTCTTTCTTTATCGGATAAAATAAAAACATTTGAATGTTTATATTCTCAAGTGTTACATTCATAACATTCCTATCAATTGTTTTCTTTATTTTTTCCTCCTTTCCCTTAGTTTCTTTTCACTTCTCTCTTTTTCCCTACGAATGATGGAAAATAATCATATATAGACAATTTATGATAAATTACGATACACGAAACAAAGATTCGAACGAAAATGTAAATTGACATTCGATTTCTTTTCCTCTCATCGCACAATCTTTCACTTTCAACACAATATTTTGGCACTTGTTTGACCGTCAATCTCACGTTTCTTTTTGCCAATCGCGCATTAGAATACGCGTATCGACAAAAAAATATAAACATCAAAACAAAAACGTATCTTATTTAAGTGTCATTTTCACGCGATATAATATATATTCGATATTGATTTACAATGTATGTATGTTGGCATTTTACTTTTTCAACAAGAAGGCAGGATTGTTCTTATTAAACTTCTTACTGACCTCCATTCAAAAGAATTCTTGTTATTATTTTAAAGAACACAACGAATACTGAAAAACAGTAATAGTACTGTTCGTATATGTACTTTTGAAAGTTTTCGTTGTATGTGATTTCAAAATAATGCATTCATAAATCACATGCCGCATGAAGATAATCACAATATTTGAAGAGCACTATTATATGCACAATCGTTTACTGTCTTGTTATTATATAATTCAAGTTTGTTATCAAATTTCAAAAGTCTCTGATATTCTCCTTTTCTTATATACATAAATGTATGCAAAATTGATGAAAGAATTAAAATATTCGAAAGGAAAATATATCGTGAATAACGTTAACTTTTTTTCTTGTTCAATTCACGTATATCGAAATTGCGAAAAATTATTTATATGTAGAATATTATTGAATGAAGTTAAAGAGAGGAAAAGAATTAAAATTAAAAAAAAAAAAAAAAAAAAAAAAAAAAGAAAAAAAAAGAAAGAAAAAAAAGAAATATAAAATAAAATAAAATAAAATTATCAGTTTCGTGACGATGATACCAAAGCGAAGATTTGTTTTGTATTTCCCACAGAATAATGGAAAATCGAAAGTTAAAAAAAACATCATTGTAAGCTGCGAGAAGTACTGCTCTCGTTAAACCGGTACGGCCCCCTCACGTTCTTTTTCCTGTTGTCGCACGGCAACAGCTGCCTCAACCAGCAAGTAAAGACACTTGAACTTGTCTTTATCCTCTTCGGGTGGTGTTGGAGGTGGCGTTTCATCTGTATGTGGGCTGTGAGTCTTACGTGTACTATATACTTCTGTTTCATGTTGTACATCAGAGGTTTGAATAAGGTGCTGTCTAGGTGCGCTCCAATATGCAGCTTCATTTCCCATGGAAGATTCATCATCATCTCTAGAAATAAAATGAATAAAAAATGAAAAAAAAAAAAAAAGAAATTAATTAAATTGTAATGCTTATAATAAGATATATCATTAGGAATTAATGAAATAATAATAATACATTTATGTTAATGCCTGATAATATACTTACCCGCGCCGCGCCGGATGCGTAATCGTTTCGTCATAAGGACCAAGTTGACTAACGTTTTGTTCAATTTTAGCTTCCGAATAAGGATAGACTATTACACTTGGCCACTGTGTTGACGGACGTTCCTCTTCACTATGAGAACTGCTCTCATAATCGTTTGGACTATCCTCTTCGCTTCTATATACATACACAAATATATGTATAAATATATATATATATATGTATAAATATATATATATATATAGAATGCTTTTATAAAATGAAACGAATGAATTTTTTAAAAATACGTTTGTTGTTCAATCATTATAAACAAATATAATGATATGATATATCCTAATAATAAATAAAATATAAATTGTAACGAACCTATACATTAATCCAGCATGATCTTCATAATCATGATCTCTACTACGTTTTGGAGCGCTCATGCCAGCTAACGAATCCCAATTTTGATTAGATCTTGAATTAAGACTGGATGATTGTTGATGATTTCCTGCAGGCATCTTTTTACCACGACGAGATATTGTATACTGCAAAGGATCATGACCTTCTCTTCGAATCATTTCTGGTAAAATTCGTCGTCTGGCATTTATAAACCAATTGCAAACCTGCAATAAAAATTTAATACATGTAAAACGATAATCTTTATTATATATATATATATATATATATATATATATATATATATATATATATATCTTATATCTTAGAAAAGAGAAAAAAATATAAAATATAAAGAAATACGAAATACAACAGAAATATCAACAGAAATATCTACAGAATCCAACCTGGAGTACAGTCAAATTTGCTTCTTGACTCAATGTCAGCTTCTCGCTGTCGCTTGGATACGCATTGTATCTGTGCTCGTAAAGCCATCGTTTTAGAATCTTCACCGAATGCTTTGGTAAATTTCCTCGACGTTTTCGCACCGAATGAGTACCGGAATGATGAACTATTCCAGAGTGGACCTTAGAACGCAATGCGTTCGAGTCATGTTCCGTATCAGAACCGCTTTGATCATCATCAGTACTACTCGACGAAGGAAAACGTTCTCTTGCTGAAACAATAAATGTTGAATTAAATTTATATAATTTATATTATATATAGTTATACAATTTTTATCATTTTTGTGTGTTTTTTTCCTTTTGTTATTCCATATCTTTCCGTTTAACTTTTCACCATTTCTATATTTATTAGCATTATACAATAACAATAAGCCACGAATAGTAATATGATTGACATATTGATTTAAAATTTTTTTTTTCGAACTTTATTATTCTATATTTTGTATTTTATGCTTATGCTTCGAATAACGTATAACTATATTAAATATCATGTTCTATATATTTTTATTCATCATTACGTTACATATTATTACGTTTCATTAATAATTCTATACTAATTTATATAATCATTTATTATTTAGTATTATTTAGAATTTGAACAGATATTCATAATTTGTTTTTGTTATTCGTTATAGTATTATTCTTATGTGTAATACAATTAAAGAATATATCAATGATCTATAATTAATTAAACCAATAGGGGAAAAAGTTTATATTTCAATTTAAATATTATATCTTTGTTTAAAATATTATATTTTTGTTAAAAAAATTTTATTTTCTATTTCATGCACTGTAATGAAAAAAAATATAATAATAATTTTGCGTTACAGCGCTTTCTAAAAAATTTAATAATAACGAAGGATCACTTATGGAATATATATTGGATAATATATTATTTCTAATAATGGAAATTGCATAATGTGAAAAATAGATTTACCATTAAAAATTGATTCAAGGTAAAAAAAATCACATTATATTATTTTATTAATGAAACTTATTGATATATTGATCCAAAATTGAAATACAAAAAATCATTTTTTAAAAACATACATGAAATCATTGTAAATGAATGAAATACGATGTTAAATTTAATTTTGTCTCACGAATTTCGTTTTCCATTGAATTGCTTTTCGTTTTAAATATCTAAATAATATAAAAATATTCTATTTTCTTCACTGTTATCTTTTAAGTAAATATATATATATATATATATATAAGTAGTAATTTTACGTAAATCTATACGCCCGGGAACTAAGTATGCGATCCTGGTTAGTTTGCACCATTGACTAATCTTAGCATTTGAATCTGTAGTTACGTAAGGTCCAGTAACCCGACGGCATAAAATTAGGAGCTCCTCACAGCTAAACGAAAACTATGACGATGTCGAGTGTCACAATGGGGATGAAGTGATAGTGGCGACGACGGCGACGACGACGACGACGACGACGACGACGACGACGACGACGACGACGACGACGACGACGACGACGACGACGACGACGGCGACGACGACGACGACGGCGACGACGACGACGACGACGACGACGACGACGACGACGACGACGACGACGACGAAGACAACGACGAAGAAGATGACGACGAAGATGATGAGGACGACGAGGATGACGAGGATGATAACACAATGATAAAAAGGTGGTAATCAAAGCATATTAACAAAATTATATCTAATATTTTTTATCGATAGAATGAATTACTAAAAAAAAATTGCTATCCAATGACTTTACTTTGGTCGGTATATGAAACAGTATGTTTCTTCATTACATTGAGCTAAATATAACGAGTTACTCGCGAGTTTACAGTTGCATTTTGCGTTCTAATGAAATACAACGTTATTTTACAATTTATTATCATTTCCTTTTCAAATATATATATTTCGAGATTAAAATTTTATAAAATACCTATTGTAATATATTTGATAATAAATTTAAAAGTTTTCCAAAAGATTGTTATTATATTGATATTATTACATACTGTTAATTATTATTCTATTTTACATATTGCTTCTATTATATTCGAATATATCAATATGATATGGTTCCCTATTATCTGATTTTATTCTTTTCTATCCTAATTTGTCAAATACAAACAAAATTAGAAAATTTTACGATTACAAATTTTTACTTCTTGAATTTTTCTTTTTGCATCTTTTAGAATTTTATATTATAAGAATTTGATTTCACATAATTTTAAATTTACATATTTATGCGATGCCTAATATATTTTGCATCGAATATATTGAATAAAAATATTAAAGAAGATATAATATATTTTAATATTTATTATAATTGAGAGCATTATTAATTCTATAAAATAAAATATAAAATAAAATATAAAAAAGAAAGCTTGAAAACAATAAATAAAAAATTATTATCTGATTAAAATTCAAAATTCAATACTAGTGTCTTTTCATATAGTTGTTATACTGTAAGATGTAAGATTAATTAAGATTATTTAACGCAAAAAGGAAAAATAAAAATTTGAATTTATTGTTAAACAAAATTAAATTAGTTTTCGAAATTAACAAATTAAAAAATTTCAAATAATTTCTTTACTTTAATAATTATCTAATATTAACATCACATATTTTATTAATCCTATTTTTTCATAATTATACATACATACATACATACATATATATATATATATATTTTCATCTTGTAAATCACAAAGAATGACTTTTCCAATTCTGAATGCGTTAAATTTATGACAATTTATAGCTAATTTATAGCTAAATTGAGTTTATACAAATGCTTAATAAAAATCCTATCGATATATACATATATACATACACGTGTTCACACTTTATCAATAGAGATCGTCCTATCTCACATGTCAAATTTTAATAGACATTTTAGAAAAATCAAATTTGTGAAATATCATAATTGTTTATGTAATTACGCAACACAAAATCGTTTCGAAATAATTATATTCAATATTTCTTTCTTTTTTAAATAATTTTTTTCAATTACCTAACGTTTAATTTGTTCAAATTGATTCAACAATTTATGTTTTCTTTAAAAAAAAATTCAAAGTAGATAAATTTTTATAAAACAATCATGAAGCAAAAATTTTAATTAAAAATTATCTATTTGATTTATTATCTATTATCTAATTAAGGATAAATTTGCATGTTACCTTTCATAAGCGTAATGTAATGATCGAATGAACGTAAGCATAAGAATATATGAATAAATAAAACTGAATTGACAAACAAACAAAAGGAAAAAGGAAAGGGGAAGGGGGGAGGGAGGGGGAGAGAGAGAAAGAAGTAGAGAAAAAAGAAGAGAAAGAAAAAGGAGGAACGGCAGGACGAGCGCCATTACGCAACAGGAATCATTTAATGTATTAATTCTATAACGATAAATAATTAATCAATTTCGAAATCAATTATTTACTTTCAATTGATAAAACATTAATATTAGTTAGATATTTCGATCGAAACGTTATTATTAATATAAAAAATAAGGAAATATAATAGAATGTTATTTTCATTGTTAAATGAAAATTCAATATATACACTTTGAATCAATGATTTATTCTTAATCTTACCTGTTACAAACATATTCGCGTGCTGAATTGAGGATGAATTATCGTTAAGTGATATAGTTGATGATAAAGGAGAAATTGTGCGACGATAATCTGTATTCCGCGAATTGCGAGATCCGTTCTGTAACTGTTGATCAGTTTGAGAACTAAGTTGATGATGTTTATATCGATGATGACGGTGATGGTAATGGTGATGATGATGATGATAATGATGATCATTGCGATAATGACGACGATACCGATGACAATCTTGTTGCTTTTGTGGATGTCCAGGATGTTGATGTCGATCATCGTGATAATATTTATTACGATATTGATGAAGGTATTGTTGTGTACCTGTCATTTTTTCAGTACTCTCTTTTTGTTCCAAGTGCATAGCAGCTGGTGGCAACATGATGTTGTTGCAATTATAGCAATTTAAAAATTTCAACAAATGAATTGCAGAAAATATCTCGATCGTAATTTTAATTGGAAATATAATAATTAGAAATTTCAATGAAGAAATTTATAAAATTTTCTTCAATCGTAGTACATCTTATTCTGTATATCGTTCTTATAATTATGCTTGCATTATATATTAATTAAAAATTAATACATATTTAATTTTGTTATTAAACTTTTTTTATTTTTCTTATTTCTTGATGTTTTTGTCAAAATTTAAATAATGCAAAAAAATTTTTGCTCCATATTGGATATATTATAGAAATCAATCATGTTATCGATAAGATATTCAATCACCTTAAACATTGTTTCTGTAAGTTTTTCCCTTGTTGATCGACATTATTGCATTGTTGATTATCATTACGAAAATGATATCGAATATTACGATGACATATTTCGTCTTTAACATAATATAGCTGCATCTGATTTATTAAAAACTATCACATCAAAAACTTTCAAACGTTTCTCAAACGTTTTTCTTCTTATCTTTTCTTTAACGGTCTTAAAAACTTGTTTATTTTTCTTAATTCGATCACATAAAATAAATAATATAATTTCTTATTTCTTGATTATTATAGTTATTTATTTTGTTTAAATTTGTTCAATTGTTTATTGTAATTAAAATTATTTTCGTTCATAATTTTGACTAAAAATTTTATTGCAGGCAACAGGGAAAAAAAAGAGGAACAAAATTGTAAATTTTTCGTTTTGAATTAAAATCACACTTCTAATGTATTTCACTTCTGATATAACGATTGAAAAGCAATAAGAACATTGGAAATAAAAATATTCTTCGAATTCATCGTATTCAACGTTAAAAACTGACTAAACGCAACTATACAACGTCCACGACGCGACTGGGCCAATCATGTCGGAAGCCGGTATGACAGAGGCATCTGACAACCGACAAATCAAACACGAAAATGAGTGCATGTGCGCACAGCAAGAAGAAAGAGATTTGCGCGCGCGTATTCACTTCCCGCTTCTTGACCTGTCAGCCATTAGACTCTCTTGGTGTAGCCTCCCCCCAATTGCGTCTTTCCCGCCATATAGACTTCGTAAGTATACATCAGAAGCCGTTGGCCGGTGTTCCAGTAACGATAGCGTACGTTAAATCCCTTCCAAACAGGTATATGCCTTATTGGCGGGAAACATATTCCATTATAAAACACGATTATCTTTTACATATTAAAATATATAAATGTTTTTATACATTTTATTTCCATATTTTATATTATTAAATATAGTAAAAATATATTAATTAATGTTTCTTTATGCTTTTTTAATGTTAATATTTTGTCTTTATTTTATCATTAATATAAGAATCATATACGTAAGATATTAATTCAGATTTAATTGTTACGGTAAATTAAAAAATTAAAAAAATAACAATTATAAGCAAAAAAAACTTTCGAATCGCATCGAAATATATTTATAATAATTATTATAAAAAATGAATTTTAAAAATATAATAATCAGATTAAAAATATTGCTATCAATAACACATTTTTGGATAATTAATAATTTAATAATTGATATTTAATAATAATAAAATCATTCATAATCATTATAACATTTTGTGAAACTTCAATCCTATAATTAAGATGTAACTTATAAATCCTAGCAAAATAATAAATGTTCAATATAAATTTAAATGATATAAATATAATTAAAAAGCGTTATCATAAAAAGTTAATAAGAATTTTCAAAACAACGATATTTAATTTTTTGAAAAACGATTAATGGAAGAAGAAAATATTTTTATTAAAATATATTTATTATATATATATATATTATTTATTAAAATAAATTAAAAATAATTATTTTTAATTTCTCGTAGAAAAAAATTAATTTTTTAATTTTTCATAATAAGAGATAAATTATAATTTACTAATTATGTGTAATATATATGTAATGATTATTATTAAAGAAAAAAGAAAAAAAAAGAAAAGAAAAAAGAAAAGAAAAAAATTTCATATTTATCGTGAATTACAAAAAAGTGTGGTATTCGTTCTCAACATACCACTAAAAAGGTACAGATATGAAACGAGATAATATGAGATAAGGTTACGGGAGATAGAGTATAATCTAAGTATAGAAAAAGCATGAATCGTTTGCACGTGCAGCTATGTAGTTGAAATACAAAATGCGCCACTTCAATATATTTCAGGATACAATTTAGTTTTTTCAAGATTGTTAATTTATACTGCTATTTATTATTTTTCGATAATAAAAACTATTAAATAAAGTATCTCGTATCTAAAATCATTTCTTGTTTTAAAAAATAAAAAATTAATAATAACATTAATGATGATAATAATAAAATCTTTATATAAAATATATGATGTAGAATAGATCAATTTTTTTTTAATTTACTTAATATATAACGTATATATATATATTTAACATTATAGCATTACAAAAATATCCTTTTAGAAAAGTATAAACAATTAATATATTATGTATTTTTCTTCTTACATTAATCAAAATCTATATATTTTTGGAAACAATTTTTTCCTTCACTTTGCTTTTTATGCTTTTTTATGCTTATTTTATGTTATTAATAATGGTAGAAAAGAAACTAATTTCGTTTTGGTAAAAAACCATTTTCGACTTTTATGTCATTATTCATCCCTGGATGTCTAGGAAAACAAAAAATATATTTTTATCTTATCGACTCAACCCTTATACGACCATTTCAATCGATGATATTTCTAACGATGATAAGATTATCATATTCATTGCTTTTTCTTTTTATTAGTCAATCAATAAGAAATTGATCCTTTCTCATCATTATCAATATTTTTGTTTTTAAATTACAATTAATTAATGTTATAAAAAATTTACATAATTAAAGTTGACTTTTTCTTTTTTTATTAAAGTTGACTTTTTCTCTTAATATATATATATATATATATATTTATGGATTATTGAAAAATTTAAGATATACACACACATGTGTATATTACACATATGTACGTACGTGATATACGAGTACATTTTCTATCCAAATTAGATTGCGCAATACTTTTTTTTATCCATAATCATCATAGAAACCGTTTAGTATCTCATCCCTAATTACTTTGCGAGTCTTTGTTAGTTTCTTTAAACGAATGTTGGATCGTTCGTTTCATTATCGAATAAATTTATATTTCTTGTTAACTATCTATCGTTAATATAAATCAACCAAACTGAAAAACAAAACTGATTTTTTTCTTGATTACATAAATTTATAATATATATATAAATAATTTTATAACTATAAATATAATTTATAAATTTTTAGAAATTGTTTTAAAATATTACTAATATAAATATGAATTGATATTTGAAATAATATAAACATAAAAACTTTTTTATGTAATATTGACACGATTGATGGATACATATAACAAAATTTTTCATATATTATATTCATATAATAACATATATTTTTGTAAAATATATATAATTCAAACATATATGATTCAAGTTCAAAAGAAAAGAAAAAAGTGTTTACGTTTAAGAAAATCTTTAAGAAAAATCTTTAAAAAACGTTTAAGAAAAATAAAAATCAGATTTTAAAAAATATAATTGATTATTATCATATATATATTTATATCAACATTCAGACGCGTGGGCATACACGAATACACACATATATATCTGAAAATTAAAAAAATTTTAAAATTAATCGTTTGTTAAACGAATAACGAACAATTTTTCAACATTTTTCGTTAATTTTCAAGAAAAAATAAAAAATTTCAAATCGATCTATCATTTGATATACAAATATACCTTCATCGAATAAATCTTATGCAGAGATGATACTTTGAGAACGATATATGACCGATTGTGAACATCAAACCTTCGACATGCAAAGGAACATCGATTCAAGAAGAGAGACGAACATTCTTCATAGGTCAGCAAGCATAGAACGATTTTAGATACGGCCTTTGGGCTGCTCGTGCTTTGCGTTGTAGCTTGTCTTCGTAACTATTCCGTCCTAATAATTATTTAATGTACTATTCTTAATCGATATTTCTTTTTTGATAGATTTCAAATTAGAAATGAGATAAGAAATTATGTTTTAATTATATAAAAATATCATGATTTGATAATAATTTAGAAATTTATACAAAATATTTTACAAGAAAAATTATATTTCGATTATAATTTTTACTACTATTTATTTGAACAATAACGAATTTCTCTATGCATTTTTTTGATTTTATCGACAATAATGAAGATTACCAAAATTGATGAAATTTTACTTCAAAATATCTTATTTCACCTACGATAGCCTCTATGCTCTTTGTGGCTTTTGACATGATAACCTCTTTCTTTCTCAAACTCAATACACATAATTCAAAGTAAAGAATGACTGAAAATTGTGATACTGATAACAGAAAATAAAATAATATTATGAATGGAATTCTCTATTAAATAAAAATAAATAAATTAATTAATTAATATATATATATTAATATTATGTTAATTTACTTTAATGAAAATATAAAATTATATGCAATATAATTCATTCACGATTAATAATATCTTATATATTATTAAAATTTAAAAAAACATATGCATATGTTTTCATTTTACATAACATCTAAGTAAGATGCGATATTTTGGATTTCAGATCAGTTTGTTGATTGGCCGGTAAACAGATATCAAAAACTCTCGGAAGTCATCGAGAGCAACCAAGACGCGACGATTAGCGAGAATGACTACATCACTTATCGATTACATAACAAGACAAAGATACTATCACGTTATTAATTAAATTAATTTATAAAATATATTTTCTATTTTATTCTTAATGTACTTATTTCACAATTTCTTAGATCTCTTTCATACTTATTTCACATTTCATTGATAATCTAATTACAAAATATATTATGAAAGTGATGAAATAAATAAAATACTATGATAATTAATACAATCTAGCATAATTTAGCATAATATATAAATGCAATTTATATAATACGATTCAATAACTATTATATCAATCAGAGATCAATAATATGAGATCTTTATAAATGGTTAATTAACTTTATAGATAAAAAAAAATATAACAAATTTATGTCAAATTTATTTAACTGAACTATTAAATTAAATTAAATAATTTAAATTAAAATATTTAAATATATTAAATAATATTTTAAAATTAAATAAAAAAAATAAAGCGCAATAATTGTTTCTTTAAGATTTAGTATTACTTATGTTACCCATACCATATTACTAGTAGTACTATTATTACTATTATTAGACCTGTTACACAATACTCTCGCGTCTTCTCAAACGAGTTTCGCTGGCCAATGACCAAAGCTAGATAACGTTGTGTATCGCGACCCATTTACCGACTTGCTAATCTCGAACTCTAATACGAACTTGATTTTCCTAAACTTTTATCACTTGAAAATTTTTGTTATTTTCTATTACATACTTGAACATTAAAAATGTTATTTGTAATTTATATAGTATGATTATTCATCGGCAAACTTTTCAAATATCCAATATCATATTTATCATCATTCATTACATAACAATAATATAATTATAAAAATATTCTTTTCTATCTTTTTATATATCTATAAATTATGGATAATAGATTTTGATTAATAAATTTTGCATTATTGTAATATTATACAAAAGAGTAATATTTTAATTTCAAAATTCAAATACAAAATTTATATATATATATATTTTAATTTTAATATTTCTCCTACATATTTTATCTCACATGTTACGTAATTGTCACAATGTGAAAATATTCAATTTTAATCCCAATTATTTACAAGTGCTTTTTTTTTTATAAATACGCAATTTAAATTCTTGAATGTATTTTATATATACTTATATACATTTTATCAATTTTAAATTATAATAATATATAAATTGTTTGATATAATTTTTAAATTCTATTTTTACATATCTATTTCAATGAGTGCTTAAAATATGTACATATATATATAAATATATATATATATGTATTATGAATTGTTAGAATTATTTTGATGAAATATATAAATATTTAAAAACTATGATAAAAATTTATTTTAAAAAATAAGACGAAGGATAATGTCATAAAATTTAAAATGAAATTAATCATGTATATATATTTACATATGTATAATATATGTGCACATATGTATATGTACATATAATATGTATATTATTTAAAAAATTTAATAATCTAATAAAATTAATAAATTTTCACGAATTGCAATTTTTTTTTTTAATTATCCGATCTAAAAGTTATTTATTTCATGAGAAATAAATTTCTTTGTTAAATATTTTTTACTGCATTACCGTTAAACAAATTAAACGGTTTATTATATATGGAATTTTTTTCGTAAAGCATATATAGATCGTATTGAAAAAATAAAGACGCAGGAATTAGTGATCAAACGAGCAAGCGCATAAACATATTCGTATACGTACTGTAGGTGCGCGTGCACACAAAGCGACCGAATAGTCAGACAGCCAGGCAAGCAGGCAAGCATGGAAGGCACGATGGAAAAAGCAGAATGACAGTTGGTAATTATAACGAAGAGCGGATTCCGTGGGGTAAGACTGGTGAGCCCCGTGGAGGTAACGAAGTCCGCGCCGCGGCGCGCCACCACGTGCCTAACTAGCTAGCTGGTTTGCTGACTGCGTGCTAGCTCGGTAGCCACGCGTTATAGCATCGTAGATGATGGCGTCTTGTAGTACAATTTTCAACATATTACGAATAAAGAGTTTTATATCAAATAAAACGATAATTTTTAATAAAATTGTAAATTCAATATTGTATAATACCCTTAGAAGTCTAACGATTAATGAATTGATTTACACTCACCAATGCGATGATCCATAATGAAAAATTTGAGGTAGACGTAATGTGCACACGATGTGGTAACGTCCTCGTGGGCTTGAGATGATTATTCGATACTTGATGAACTGTTAAATAGAAAGAAAGAAACTAGATACAAAAAAAAATAAATACACTCTATAAATACGATCAGAAGTCGTGTCACATTTATAATATAATAGCCACGCAAGCTAAACGAATAAACTAGGAAAAAAACGTACAAAGTTTGACCAGCAATTCGTGGGGACGCGTGCACTAACACGATGAAAAAATTACATGATCGCGCGACACGAGCTAATTCAATTTTTGCCGGTCATCGAGTTAGAATATACGAATGATGAATGACAAACAACACCAAAAGATATGCCATGTCCATACCGTAGGACAGTTAACACGCGGCGTGTTTCACGATTTCTTTCTCTCTCACGTTTTCTTCTTCGACCAACTGATCTGTCGTCCGACAACTCACCGGCGTATCTTTGTGTAGTTTCTCTATGTTTCTTTCGTTCACACCGTCGTTTTTTGATCAAATTACTTCCCGTTATAACTAATTTCTTGTTGTCTGTGACAGATAAACACTACGAATGCGGCGGGTTCTCGTAGCGTGTGCGCCAGCGTCAGTAAGATTGACAGTCGGCGCTGATGACAGACAGGTGCGCCCGCCTTCCGGCCTAACAAGTCGGCAACCTACCGTTCTGCTTACGTATCTTTCTCTGTTCGTTCGCATACCCGTCTACCCGCCTTCCCGTCTACCCGCCAAGATCCTTAGCACGTTATGCCATTTATTCTCTCTTTTAACATTTTCCTGCCATCTAGTGACGATTGACCCAAAACATGCATATGCTATCTAATTGTACACATCTTCTTTTTCCACTCATTTCAAATAAATAGTTCATGTATATATTCATATATTTATTCCAAATAAATAATAATATTCATTCATCTTATATTTATTTCAATTCTTCTATTATATTCGAAATTGATTAAAAAATTTCATGTTTTATAATATAATTTTTCTTTTTGAATAACTTTATCGTAGTCATTTTGAGTTTTCTTATTTTTATATATATATATATATACATACATATATTAAAACACGTTTTCATCTTCATTCGTCAAATATATATGTATAATCATAATTATCATGTCATTGGCATTAATTTTTAAAATAATTATGACATGAAGATTACATTATTTCACGATTGTTATTAAAATTGTATGTAAATTTATATATACTAAGTTTAATTTATGAATTGATTTACATTTCATAAAACAACTTAATTAACAGATTGATTAAATAAAACAAGTAAATGCAAGAAAAAACGAAAAATATATATTTATTGTAAAATAATAATATAGGAATATAGGAATCATAGAAAGAATAAAAAAATTAACCAACTCCTTTT
This sequence comes from Apis cerana, assembly GCF_029169275.1. NCBI lineage: Eukaryota > Metazoa > Arthropoda > Insecta > Hymenoptera > Apidae > Apis > Apis cerana. The sequence continues at coordinate 13,423,912 of NC_083856.1, forward strand.
AATTTGTCATCATTGACATTTTTTAATTATGTAATCTACTATAAACAATATATTTTATTTATTTTATTAGTGTCTGTATATATATATATATATATATTAATTATATGAGTTCTAAAAGAAAGAAATAAATGGAGCTTTCTCGTATTTTCTTTCTCCAGCATTTATCTGTCGCTGAAATTCTCCGTTTATTATTTCTTGTCTGTGTATCCGCTTCTCTTTATACAAACATTCATCAAGATCAAGAATTAGTGGTTCACATTTCTCTTGTCCTTTATAAAATCCATATGCTTCAACACATTCAGCTAAGCGCAATTCAAAATCTTTACAAGCTGCATAGTTTTGAGAATGAAGTGAAATTCCAAACAAATCGGTGATTGGAGTTTTAAATACAGGTTCCATAAAAGTACGATATTTTGGTGCTTTATTATCCATAATTCTAAAATTTATATAAAGAATTGAAAATAATATTATTGAGTTTATAAATATATGCTTACACTACACTGTAATATCTATTATTATAATACATTACAATATAACCTTCTTGTATAACTTTTTCCATCTTATTTATTTTCATATTGAAAATATGTATATACTATGAATAAAATATACTATATAATAAGTTACCTAATAAAATATGTAATGCGTATATAATAAATCAATTCTATTTAAAAGAATAATTACACTTCGAAGGCTACTTTCTAAAACTTTCTATTATGTAACATGTAACAATATCCTATATCGATAATTTTGCTATCATCGCCATCTATGTATATATAATAAACGTATAAAACAAGTATCGAGATTTACTATAATTATAATGAATAATTAAAATAATATATTATTTAGTAAAAATTGATACGATTAATGATTTTAAAAATTAAGAAATAAACATTATATTTTATTTATATTATAAAATATTTGGAATTCAATTTAAAAAAGTAATATATCATATTTAATTATATTCTTTTATTAAAAAGAGAATAAACTATTTTTTACCATTAATGAATATTATTCTTATTCGTTATAATAAAAAATCTGTTATCTCTTTTTTTAAATTCGCAATTTGTAATTCCTTTTGAATTGCATCGAATATGAAATTAGGTAAAATATTATTCATTTCTTTTACATTTGAAAAAATTAGACTACAGCTATAACATAAATATTTTTCAATCATTGATTGCCTTAAAAAGGAATTACAAATATCAGTTTTACATTGACATTTTTTACTTGTAAAAGCATTTACACATTCAGATTGTTCATTACTTGATTGTGCACAAGTATTTAACGAATTCATTGTTGTATCTAATGAAATGTTTGTAACTGTAGATACTAATTTAGAAAATAATTTTGCTTGTACAACTGATAGTTCTTCTTTAGACAAATAATCTGAATCTCTAAAATTTAATTCACATAATATACAAATATTATTGACATTAATTTTATTAGTAATAATTTTTGTATCATTATTTATATTATTAAATGGTTCCACATTTGTAGCTAATTTTTCACTGGTACGATATATCGTAGATACAGCACCATAAAATTCAGAATCTAGTTTATAAACAAAGTTTCTTGCAATATTCCGTATAGATGCAGGGAAACAGAAATCATATTTTTGAGAATTAAGAATTGGATGTAATTCGCAACATTCCGTATACGCAATTATATCATCTTTTGTAAAATCTTTGAGCGGTCTAAGTAATTTCACATCACTGTATCTTTCATCAGAAAAAGCAACGTTAAAAGACAACTGGGAACCTCTGCCAGTCGATACATCTCCAAGGACTTTTATCGCCAGATCAATAGACGTATCAGCAATGAAAACTTTATTACAATTAAGTTTACGAGCTGCAGATACAAGTAATTTACGTCTTAATTGTTGCAATAATTCATCCCTTGCCGTATCATTTTCTAAATTATTAAAAACTTCTTGTAACGTTGTATCTTCTTTAGTAGTATTCATTAATGGAACATTTATTGATTGTAACTCTTTATCAGTAGTAGTATCAATTGTACAGTTTGACAATGATGAAATGTACATAGTTAATTGCAAATTTTCAGCTTCTTTAGCTAATGCATTCCGAATAGATTCTCTTTCTTCGATCGAACGTTTTTTTATTATACCATCTATATAAACAAAAAATAAAAAATATTTTATTGTATTAAGCATGTGTCTAATAATTTTTTTTTAAATCTAATATTTACCATCTATATAAAGAACTTTAAATGGAAATTTAAGCTTTTTGGAAATTGATTTATTAATATCAGCTGTAATAAGATGTAAAAGTACAGTTGAATTTGCTTTTCCAGAATGAGCAATAAGTACAGTATCATTTGCACGCACTGATTTGGATTTGCCGAGAGTTGCTCTGAACTTGTGTATCAATATAGTTAAAAAACACATTTTACAATATTGATTTTTATTTTTTAAAAAAACTTGTACTTCTTGACAACCACATTTTTTGCAGAAAGGCATAGTATTATGTATATTCACAGTATCAGTAAAAGAAGAAGTGATTCTATAAGAAAAATTTAAGGATTGCATAAACGAAAAATTATAAAATAAATAAACATTATTTGTTATCTCCTAAAATTATAGAGAAATTATTAATATAATACACTTACATATTTTCAGTTATATTTTCTACCTCAAAAGTATCAAAAGTATATTTAGACGTGTTTTTCGTACACATTTTATTAGTTTTTGTATGATGTTGCTTTACCTATAATATGAATAATTACTCAATACATAATCCTAACCATCATGTTTCTGAGCAAACTATAAATTTTAATTACTTATAAATAATAAATTTTTCTTAGAATAACAATAAAAATATATAAATATTTATATATTAATAAAGAAAATTTAGAAAAATTTCAAAAAAATCATACATTCATAAAAATTATTATACAATAATTATTTCGATTTATTATTTCATTGGTACGCTTGAACAGAGTTACCATCATCCTTGACATAGAATTTTATTGATCGGTATTTATTATATTAATTATTCATAAGTATAATTGTTTGTTTATCAATTGTCTAATTTATATTTTTGCAAATATTATAAGTATTCTTTCTTTTAATTTATATCAAAAAACAAAAGTATTTAAGAGGTTATGTACATGAATTTCAAAAAATAAAAATAATATAGCAAAGTATAGTAATTAAAAAATTTAAACAATTACAGTGAATAATAAAAATGTTTGGAATATTAAATCTAGCAAATATTATTTTTAGGTATTCATTCATTAAATAATTAACATTTAATATCTTAATAATTTGTATTTATATTATTTACAATTACAGTTACTTATTGATGCAGGTCCTCATTATGTTCAATTAAAAATTCACGCAATATCTCCGTGTACACACATCCTTTATATTTTCGAGCAACGGAGATACTTTTGTACGTATCATATTAATCATATTAAAAAATTTTTATTTTTTGAAAGAATTTTAATTATTATAATTATTATTATTATATTTGTTTGTTTTAGAGGAGAACCCTTAAAAAAGAAAAAAAGAATTGATCCTGCAATAATTAGAGCTAAAGAAGAAAAAAAGAAAAAGAAGATACAAAAAAGAATTCGCATGTTAGAAAAGCATGAAAATCATATGAAACCAATTTTTGAAATTGATACATTGGCCGAAGTACTGCAAAATGAGTATGTCTAGTATAATATAGAACATGTATCATATATGTGATCATGTATAGAAAGATTTATGCACTAATTAATAACTTTATATATATGAAAGTATTTACATAAGAATAAATATTTCTTAGCAAAAGACCTTGTCATTTGACATCATTATCAGAGGAAGAAATAGAAAGGAGAAGATTATTAGAAAGAGAATGGATTAAGTATAAGCAAAATCAATGGTTAAAAGATTTACACGTTATAAAATCTATATTGAGCTCGCAGGAAACGGCATTGAAAGAATTAAAAGCTATCTCAAAACAGCTTTATAAAAAAGCAGTCGAAGTAAATATTTACATTCTAGCATTTAATAAGAAAAATTTACTAATTAAATAATGTATATGATGTATATATATATATATTGCATATATAAATATTTCAAATCACATTTTTTTTCAGTTTGATGATTCATATTTACCGTATGATGTAATTGGACCGGTACATACTCCACCAATAGAAAATTACGATACTCCCGATGGTGAATATATAGAAACTACCATTAAATATGCAGGAGAATAAGTACACAAAACAATGGAATGGATCAATAAAAGAATTATTTTAAATAAAGGATCATAGGAGTGAAAAAAAAAGTAAGACTCTCATTAAAACTTATAATTAGATATAATTCCTATTAATTATTTTCCAATTATTATCAATCTATAAGTTTACGAATCAAAATTATGTAAATTTAATAATAAAAAAATTCAATTTTTTAATTTAAATAAATTTAATTTAATTTAAATACGAGATTACGATATTATAAATACTTTAGATTATTATTTTACATTACAATTATACGACGAGAATATTTTACATTAATCGACGTATCGATATTTATAAATAAATACAACTGTAATAATTTATTAATAATTTAATTATTTTTTATCAATATATTTATAAATATTTATCAGTTAAAAAAGTATTTCCGTAAAAATGGATATACTTCGATTAATTTACTTTCACATTTATGCGTCAGTTATCTTTTTTTAATAATTTAAAATATCTATTAAAATATCTGATTTTGCCTTTAATATAGAATAAATAATTTTATTTTTAATATAGAATAAATAATGATAAGACAATTATTAGCAAATTTATTTTTAAGGGATATGTTTATTTAAATGTAACATAAGACTAAAATAAATTTTTATGAAAATTTTAATTCTCTTTTACATACGGGACAAATATTACCAGTCTTGAGACACTGACGTAAACAATCTGCATGAAAAAGATGACAACAAGGTGTTATTCTCGCCTTGAACATATCGCAAAGACAAACAGCGCAAACATCATCAAATCGTTTAATTTCTTCAGGTGTTGCTTTTCTATAACGATTCAATATTTCGCATTCAAGTTTTAACGCAGGTCTCGAAATTCGTAAAAGATCTTTTAATCTTAAATAAATATTCAAATAGATAGCTATAAATAAAAATTTCCAGAATGCTATTCGTACAAGTAAGATTAAAATAAGAAAAGCCGATGCACTAATAGTAAATGATTTTAATATTACCGGAGCATAAAGCTCTTCAAGATTTTCAAACATCTCCAAATGAAGAAACTTCAAAATCGATGGAAACATCTCAGCGAAGATTTTCTCCGTTGCTAAATAATAAATCCATGTTATCATCGTGTAAGTCGTTGATGGTCTATAACAGCAATATATATCGTGTATGTATATGCGCGCGTATGTATGTATATATACATACATATATATACATACATACATACATGTATATATACATACATACATACATTCATACGTATATATATATATATTATATTATTGTATATTATATCTACGTATACATATATATTATACGAATCGTTCAATCAAATTAATATGTTCTATTATTTCTTTTCCTTTTCTATATTTTTCCTTTTCGTCTATATGATAATTGATACTCACTTGTAATGTTCTAGACCTTGTTCCAAACCAAAAACAAGAAGCATAAATGTTAGCGTTACAATAAAGGTGACGGCTTTTGTCCATTCAAAAACTATTTTGGTAGCAGACATAGCTAAATGTTTAATCTTGGATCTTTCCGTGAGAGTCACATAAGGTGACCAATCTTCCTTTTCGATTAATTCCTTAATATAGCTAATACAGTAAGTAATAACGTTATAAAACATTAATGTATAAAAACATGTCATTTTTGGTTCTAGTATAAAGATGCGATCAGCCAGCATAAAAAATATAATTTGATTTATCATCATACAAATATTCTTCATTTTAAGAAAAAGATTTTCTGCTCGATCGATCGGATCATACAATCGTATTAAAAGTATATTTAATTGTTGCCACATCATCTTGGTAATTCACCTTTAAATAAAACAATAATCTAAGTTAATAATTTAAAGAAATTTTAATTGATTTATTTATCATTATTATTATCTCTCTCTTTATCTCTCTTTTTCATATCTTTCTATATTTCAAAATTCAAATTAAAGAAGATTGTATTTAATTACTTTTGTATAATTTAATAATTTGATCTATATTTTGATCTTCGAAACAAGAAAATAATATACGCGTGCTATCTTTAATTTCTCATAACTGTGATTATGCTAGCTTGAAAATTGAAAATTATCAACTATATATGTGAACATGAAAATTGTACTTACCTTAGCTTCATCAAATTTTGCGCAAACAAATATAATATAAATAGATATCAAATGATAGCACACTTGAGGAACATACATTTTATTTAAAATATAAACGAAATAATATTTAAATATTTCTAATAATAGGTACATAGAAATTCATATTATATTTATATTTTGTATTATATTATATAATTTAGAATTGTTAATCGTGGCCAATTATATATTACTTTTTTTTTTTTAATTCAGTTACATTCTCAAATTATTGTTCTTCGATACGTACATCATAACAATTTCTATGATAATTCTCTATAATTAAAACTGTAGCGAGGTAAGAGAGAGAGATAGGAGGGGAGAGGGAGGGGGATGAGGTTACCATTTAAGGAATTAAATATTTTCTTTTATAAAATATTCTTATATAAATTTCATTATACGAATAATAGCATTATTTTATTGGAATATGTAAAAATGTAAAATGTGCCAGAAATGCAATATACTTATCAATATTTTTATTTATTTTTTATAAGTCCGAGATTTAATTACAACTGTTTATTTTAACTGATGTTTTTCTATAATACTAGAATGTCTCCATTATCCGTGTCGTGTAATTATTGATTGTTCTTTCTCATTTAAGTTCATGATAACGAATTGAATTCCATTAGAACTAATTCAAATTGAATTTTTTTTTATTCGTGAAGATAATTTTTCTTTACGATCTGTTCAATATACATATTTTTTAGCAAACAGTATGCTTTTTCATCTGAATTATAATAATCGTGAATAATTTTTACTTTTACTTTTGCATATGTTATATTTTATGATATGCGATGCAAAGATGTATGATATATTTACATCAGCTTCGTAAAAAATTTGTTTTACCGTAGCACAGCAATTGGAGGCAACATATAATATTCCTCGTTTTTCTCGATCGGATAATACTCTTGATAATACTCCGTATTTCATCCTCTTCTTCTTCTTTCCATAAATTTCGATAGCATTTTTTAATAAATTTATTATATATTATATATATTTATATATATTATATACATATTATATATTATTAATATATTATTCGATATTATTATTCGAAATAATAAATTTTTGATTTCTGAAACAAAGAATTTTTGTTTTTGATAGTTTTTCGATAACTTTTTTCATGACCCACAATGTAAATTTATACGATACGTTGTTACTTTTGAAATTCGAGAAATATTGAAGATAATGTGAATAGAGTTTGAGTGTGCTAAATCTGTGTCTATATTTTTTTACGTGTTTATACTTTTTTCACGTAGAATTTAACCAAGTGTCAAAGTAGCTAAGGTAAGTTATATTTTTATATTCGCATGGCTCAATGTTTAAAATACGTATCGCGCAAAATTTTCAAATTACATATCATAATCATCAACTGAGAAATTAAAGATAGTGACGTGTGATTGATCGATGCATCGACAATTTCTTATCGATTTGGTCAATAGAATAAATTTGTTGACGAAGAGTGACAAGTGCAAACAACATGTCAATAAATGACAATCTTTTTTTGTTTTTCGTAACGTTTCAACTAAGAAAATTTACATATTAATGGATGTTCGTCTGAGAAAATCAGTGCAAATAAGGAAAGACCTGTCTAGAAGGATATTATTCACGATACGATGGATAATTAGGGCGAGAAGCAGGAATTTCTCTTGACAATCTAGATCATCTCTAAGGGGTGAAACGATAATAGATACATCGATTCATTTTGTAAAATCAACAGCTGTGTGCCTTCCTCCCCCTTCCATCTCTTGCCCTTTCATCATATCCCTATAAAATAAACCGCACTTGGCTTCAATGGCACATTCAACGTCTTTCCGTCTTCGCGTTATCATATTTTCTTGCTCATTGTTATTTAATTCTACGCGACTAGAAACACTTGGATCCGAATATCTTCTTAGGGTGAGCACTGAGTGCACCGTCTTATGCTTTTCATAACGATCATCATCAATTTCTTATTACGTACATAATATATTTCATTCTTTGTTTTATATCAAAGTGGAAAGTCAGTATAATGAATAAATGGAGAAAAGAGGGGTAGAAAAAAGGATCGTAAATGAGAACAAGATAAAAAATGAGAGAAGCCATCAGAAAAGGTGGAAGAGGATGGGGATATTAATAGGATATGTATATGTATATATATATATGTATATATATATATGTATATATATATATATATGTATATATATATATATGTATATATATATGTATATATATATATGTATATATATATATATATATATATATATATATATATATATATATATATATATATATATATATATAAAGTTTAATAAGTTGAAAAAATTTTCTATCATACTTACGATAAATTATGCGATGATATATCATCATAGATTTAATCGTATATTTTTAGTTAACTTTTATTCATAATTATATACACATGTATATAATTAATATTGAATATTCTTGGAGAAAGAAAAATAAGAAGAAAAAATAAAGATAAATAAGAAAAACGAAATAACGTAAAAATCGAAGAGAATGAAAGATTTACAAAAAAACATGTTACTAATTTATTTTCATCAATTATCAAGATTAATTTATTTTTTTTTTTTTGGCATTAAGCTCGATTCGATAAAAAATATAAATTTGGTAGAAATATAATTATAAATTTTATCATTATTTTAATTCTTTCATATAAGTTACTTCTATCATAAATTATTTCAATTGTCTCAAATAATAAAAATTTGCGAAATAGTATATATGATATATATACGATACTTTTCGACGAAACGATTATAATTCGAAGATCTTAAATATAATCGTTATAATTAAATAATTAAATATTTACTTTTATATCTAGCAACAAGCATAACAAACATAATCAAAATAATCTTTAATAGAAAAAGAAAAAACACGATGAATTAAATCAAAAATTTTATATCGTAAAATATTTTATCAGATTCATTTCTTATATTTTCAATCCATCGTTCAATTTATTCATAAGAAATAAATTATTTATTTCTCGTGGCGTAAGTATCAAGCCGTACAATTATATTGGAAAACTTGAATTAGTATTATCAATGAACCAAAAACTCGTCCTAGTACAATCAATCGTCACAGTTGCGAAAATTAATTTCACCGACTAAAACTGCCTCTTTTTTCGATACATATTTGGCTAAAAAGAAAGAAAAAAGGAAAAAAAAATTCTTTTTCTTTATACACCGATTCGTAAAATGATTAATTGATTATCTCGTGATCGATATATATATATATATATATATATATAATATTGGAAAATTTAGCACAATTCATTCATTGTTTTTTCTCCGTTCAGATTGGATCATATATTTTTACAATTACATTTCTTGAAACAAATGATCTTGCAAAATTTAATATTTTTTTAATAATCAATAATTTTATCCAATTTCATCAAATTTTACAAGATCGTTGATCGTTAATTGCGAAAATTGATTACGAAAAAATGGGAAATATAAACGTTCGAAGCTGCTCAAGGAATTAAATTTAAAATATAGAAAATATAAGTATAGATGAAAAATAAAAATGAAATATTAAAAATGAATATAAATTATTTAATCGAGATATTATTTAATAGATATTATCATTTTTACAATTGAATTTTCAAAATCGTCAATTTATCATTTATTCATTATATATTTTTCAAAAAAAGTAGAAGGAATGAAAACTTAAAATTGATATTATCGAAAATAGTAAGTAGAGAAGAAAAAGAGAAAGAGTTTCATTTAACGTAAAGCGGATGAAACGGAAGCGGATGATACCTTATCTCACTTAGTGCGCTTATTGACTTTCTTGCTTGTAAACGTTTAAATATCAATATAAAAAATATCAATATATGTATATATATTATAAAATAAATTATTTTTGTGGGGGGAGAAGGGAAGTAAATACGCATGTGCATGTGTGCAAAAATATATTACAAATTTTGCTTTAAATTTAAATTTGTTTCAAGAAAATTATTTCGCTTCAGACTTTTTTCCTATGACTTGAAATATGATATTCGATATACGAGTATATATAGCGTAATAAAATTTTGTTTATAATTAATAATAATATCGAATATGATAATATCTTAATATTTATGATATATACATATATGTATTGAAAAAACAGTACGCTCATTTAATCATCCCTATTAGAAAGAAACAAATCTCGAATTTTGTTTCAATTTTGTTTCAGATCTACGGAACGCGAAATGTTTGCTATACAAACTATCCGCATAGCCGTACTGCTTGCCATTGTTTTTCTGTAAGAATCTTCAAAGCTTCAAAACATTTGATCTTATTCTATTTATCTTATCTATTTAGATCTTTTTCTATTCGTAAATTTCATTAAATGGATTATGATATCGTTATACTTATCGTTCGTTTTCTTTTCTAATACGATAATCTGAAGTGACATGGAACGAACAATTTGTATAACACATGTTTAATTTTATTCATAAAAATTTATTTAGATATTAAAAAGATACACGGATATTTAATTATCTTAACGACCCGATACAATACGTGTCACGCATCAATTACGCGTGTGAAAAAACGAGGATCAGAAAAGAGAAACACAAACAAATTTGATATGGTATTATTATAGGTAAATGTATGACAATAATGTACGTATACTTGATTTGATCAGGTTTGATAAATGTTCCGGTTATCCATCGATAAGACAAAAACAAGGATTAACACCTTTTTGCATAGGATGTGGTGATTTTTGCCACGAATGCAAATATGGTATTGCGATGTCGAGCGTTTGCGGCATTGAGCAGTGCGCAAAGGCGAGTATTAAATAACGAATCTATGTTTTTATATTAATAATCAATCATTAATAGTTAGAAATCGATCGAGTTACAATATTTTACGATAATTCTACATTTATTTCTCCAGGGGCCCGATGAATTGTGCGGAGGACCGCAAAACCTTCTTGGTATTTGTGCCGAAGGTATGCAATGCAGCTGTAATAAATGTATCGGTTGCAGCGCAGAGAAATTTGAATGTTCCAAGACACCAAATCCTTGTTTGCCTCACAGAAGCTCAGAATCCCGCGATCTCAATAAATTTAGAAAATGGTCTTCTATCGCGATCAATTGAAATCGATTTATAAACTTGACAAATCGTATCGTAATCGGAGGAGGATTAAACGACAGTTTTACTTCGCCATTATTGTTAAATTATACGTATATAGATTGATCGAATATTGTAACGATTACCATAATGCATCGAGCAATGCTCAATCTCCAACTATCCAACTTAATTATAATAATAATTTAAAATGAAAACGGAAAAATTATTGGCATTAGTACTTAAGTATTTATTTACTTATACGCGATCATTAAGAGAGAGAAAGAGAGAATGGGAAGAGAAAGAAAACATTGATATAAAAGATGATGATAAAGTAAAAAAAGAATATGTATATATGTATATGTACATGAATGAACGAAGAAAAGAAGAAGAAAGGATGAAACGATCGAACGAGAGAACAAACGATGGAAAATGGACGAGAAAAATGGAAAAGGAGCGGGAATTCAAATAATTTTCGATTTAATTATTTTTATTTTTTTCTTTTCCTTTTTTTTTTGCGTCACGAAAAATAACAATTAAAATATCTGAAAATTCTTTCCATGCGGTTCAATAATTTAGTTTGAATTTACTTACATACACATACATGCTCGTTTATTACGTTATTAATAATAGTAAAAAAATAATGAAAAAATAAAAAGAAAACGATTCAACTGTCCTGAGTACTTCGAAATATTATAAAAAAATGAGAGAGAGAGAGAGAGAGAGAGAGAGAGAGAGAGAGAGCGAGAGAGCGAGAGAGAGAGAGAGAGAGAGAGAGAGAGAGAGAGAGAGAGAGAGAGAGAGAGTGCGCCAAACGAATCGATGGATACCATTAAAACGTTTAATAAATTATCAAATATAGTTTGATTCTGACTTGATTTCTAATTTTCTTAATGATACTTAAACGATAATAAAAAAAACTATATATTAAACGTCAATGCATCATTAAGGTATATGTTATACATTTCGCAAATAAAAATAAAACGAAACGTCGATCAATCTCGTTAGTAAATATACTCGATATTTTGTAATTTCTCAATATCTCCCTTCTCATTGTTCGTTGATTTCATTAATTGTTTCTTTTTCATGTCCCATTTATTTATCATGACTATACGATAGAGATAGAGGGACATCCTGCTTGATTTGACAAATATAACGACTCGTCTCTTTCATATATACCGTAGAACAAATCGCATACATAAAATACAATGTCCAAAAACAGCACGGTAAGAATTTTAGAATTTGACGTATGAGCAGTTTCGTCGTAAAAGCAAAAACTTATACATATAATATAGTATATGTATATGTATACGCATAACCAATTTATTTTTGCATACCTCCAAGATCGGTGGTAAAAATGTAACACTGTCGATCGTAGAATATTATTTAATCGTAATATGAATTCACGTTAAAACATTACTGTTAAACGGTTGAACGGTAACTAGTCGCTGATCAAATATTTTCATGCTTCGCAAAATAGTACATAATGTCAACGTTGTTGCCAACACTCACCGTTGCTTCTCACTGATGCTATTTCGATTGTTCCTTGATATAGGTACTTATGAATCCATTCGAATCTTACGGAGATCATTCTCGATATTAATACGATAACCTGTATCCACAGCGATCGTTGTAGAGTAGATCAAGTTTAAGTATTTAAACAATCAATAGTTACGATATCAAATACCCAAAATTTAATTTAAATTCAATTGAAATTCCAATTCTATATCCACGTTCCGATATTTTTTATCGTATTCGTATCTATAAAAATTATTTTATTTGTCATGAAATATATTATATAAATAAAATATACGAAATTTCATAATTATATTTCATTCATTCGCGTATAATTTTATATTCTATCTTATGTTATATTATATTATATAATTATATTAACAAAATAATAAATAAAAATGAAGAATCTGTGTATCTATGTACGGGCAATTTTTATGCAACAACGAGATTATTTGAAATTTTGAATTGTCGATATATAATCCATAACAAATAAATTATTTTTTCGTTACTCGCGCATGCGCCTTGTTTTACATTCTTTACAATCATGATGTACGATCAGATATTATCTTGTTTTTTTTTAAATCTAATAATAATATATCTATATCTAATTATATTCTTATATTATTTCTTTATTTTCTTTCGTTTTTCTGTTTTATACGATTTTCGCATAAATAAAATAAAAAACTTCTTAAGAGCAAAAAATAAACTTAAATTCATCGATTCTTCGATCGATATTCGTCGATGTTTCGATGAAAATATATCGCATATTGCATTTTTTTAAAAATTTGATCACACGATTTTCATTTTTTTTAAATTAAGTATACATTTCTTTTTTTTCTTATTTTATATATCTTCTATATATATGTATAATATAATGTATAACGTAATCGATATATATATATATTTTAAAGCATAATGCACTTATAAAATAAATTATTGTCCAATTCAATTTGTTTCATGGATCGATGATTCTTTTTCCTTCTCGATATTATTCTTACATTCGTTATCGTACATTCGTTCTTTGAAACAAATTTCCTCTTTTTCTTCATCGATATTTGCAATTTCTTCTATAATTATAGGCCTTGGTGTATTATCAATCGCTAATGGCTCACGTATATCATCAATATTCAAATTCATATTTGTCTCCTCTACACGGGGAACAAGAATTTTTTCCGTTGTATAAGCTTGATCGAACGCACGATCAATGCGAAGGATTGGGGACGAAGCGTTTTGAGGAGATGATTCGTTCCAATTCGATTTGTTTACGAATAACGTGAAATTTTTCAAAATATCGATGCCACGAGGAACAGTTATCTGAGAAGAATCGAATAATGTTACGCCAGAAGAAACTGTTGCATATGTTTCGTTACTTGGAAGCGTAAGGATAATATCATTCGTAGTTCGACGTATAGATTTTAAAGCGCAAACATTCTCGGTGAATAAAATATTTTTCGAAATTTCGACAAAAGGTAACGGCAAGGAATCGTGAAATTCTCCAGTATGTCGAAAATTGGCAATTTTTTCGTTTCTCTTTCGTTGATTTTCGGAAAAAATCATTTTTATTTCATCCTAAAATATAAATTAGAAGAATGATTATTTCTTTATTTATTTTTATTTAGCTAGAATTATATCGAAAATTATACGCGTGCGAATCAATTCTCAGAAACAAGCTTTAGCTTTTTTAAAAATCTAATACCATATTCGCGTGAACAATCAAACAAATAAATTCTCATAAATTCAACAGGTAACATTATCGGATGTATCGAATCATCGGATAAATGAAAATTCGAAGAAGAATCATTTATATACCAATAATAAATAAGCGGTACAACATTAAACCGAAACAGTATCTTGTTTCCGGAGAATAATTACGATCGATCGTGTCATGCATTGAAATATCTTTATTATTATATTATATTATACGTTAAATTTTCAAATATGAAAAAGAAAGAAAAATATACTTGCTTTTTCTTTTTCTTCTTTTTCCTCGGTTGTTTCTTGTCCGTTTTCCCTTCCTTCTACTTCATTTTTCTTTTTTTCTTTTATAATTTGCTCGTCACACGATCGAATATCATTATCGATTTCTTCTCGATAAGAAAGATGATCGCTCGTCGTTTCAAGTGTCGATCCTTGCACGAATGGATGACATTCAATCGCAAAATCATTCAATCCAGATTTACAAGTCGAAGATATCGGATCCTTAAGCGGGAAAACAGTCATGTCTCTCGATTCATTTTCATTTTCCCAAATTATCGATGCGTCGAGAATAAAATTTTGTATCAATTCTCTCGCAATTTCCTCTTCCACGAAACGAGAATCGTTTCCATATTTATCATAAACAACAGACATGTCGATAGATTTATCGTCTTCAAATTTTGAAGTTTCAATTTTGTTTCTCTTATCCTCGATCGCTTCATTTTTTGGCGGTTGTTCGATAAATAATTCTTCTTGAAAACATTCATTTTTCTCAAGAGAAATTTCCTCGATCGGCTGTTTATCTTTACAACCTATGAAAGTATTTTCATCTTCGTAAAGAGTAACGTTGTCGTCATTTCCTTTTTCCGATCGATCATCATCATCATCAAAATTTTTCGAATCGTTTCCTTGGATCGACGATGTCGATGTTTCAATATCGCGCGAACAATTCAAACTGAATTCGGGTAATTTTAATTCAGTTTGTTCGAACGAGAGAGAAAATTCATCCCAACGATCGGATCTCCATGTTTCTCTTTCCTCTTTCTTTCCTCTTTCCCTTAGACTCGCATCATTCGTAAAAACGTGGAACGTATCGTTCGTCGTATCAATTTTATATTGTTCATTACAACTTGACGACTTTGCTTGCGAGGAATCACTCGTATAATCGATGCTACGTTGCTCCGTAACGTTGCAAAATTTTTCTCTTTCATTTTCTTCTTCCTCTTTGATATTTCCAAGAAGATCCTCTTGATAAAGAGATGACGTTCGATAAACCGTATTTTTTATATCCTGCAAAAAATGAGCATGAACACTGGACGAATGATCGTCATCAATCGTCTCCAAATGTTCCACATATTCTCCAAACGGATTCGTACGATTATCCCGATATTCTTTCTCTTTATTCCAACATGGAACGTCATTAACAACGATATCGTTCGTAATATTTTCGCCGTTCGTTTCGTCCATCTCAAATTCAATTTTATCCGGTATAATGACGGTAGTTACGGTTTCCGGTATTTCACAAGGGGATCCTTCGGTAAGGATATAGCAAGAAAGATCAATTTCTCTTCTCGGGGAATGATTACACGTTTCTCGAACGCTCGAAACGATCTCGTCATTATTATCACTTCTAATGAAAATTTCCACATCGTCGGAGCAATTTTTTTCAGATTTTTCCATCGATTCGATTTCGATATTATATTCTTCGCTTTCTCCGCTTTTCACTCTCTCGCTTTTATCCAAATTTTTCCTTGTCCATTCATCCCCTTCGCCTACCGCTTGTTTTCTCGTTTCATTCTCGATAATTATCGTATCGTTTTCGTTATCGATTTTGCACACGCTTTCCAATACTTGTGATTCCAAATTTCTCTCGATATTACATTTAATTAAACACGAATCTTCCAATTCCTTATTAAAAGTTGAAATCGTTCGAGACGAAGCTAGCGTATTTTCGATACTTTTCTCCACCGTTTCTATCTCCATTAATTTCCTTTCGAGTTCATTCGATCGATATTGTTCTTTTTTCTCCTCCTCCTCCTCCTCCTTCTCCTCTTTCATCTCCTCCTCCTCTTTCTTCAAATACTCTAACGAATCTGGTGTAACGTTCAAACTATCTTTAAAAGTTTCCTCGATCTCCGTTTCCATTTGTAAATTTGAACTTTCTAGAATTTCTAATTCTCCCAGGATTTGTATTTCATCGGTATTTTGCTCCATTTTTTCTCCCGTAACAATTCCATTCTCTTCACACTTGTCCCAATGATATTTCCACGAGTCGTTATCGTCATTCGCATCGCTCTTCGAATTCTCGCTTTCGTGTTCTTTCTCAATCGCTTTCGAATCGTAATCAATATTTGCAGTAATTTCGATATCTTTGCGGTTTCGATTCGAATTTGACTCTTCGCGTCCACGATATCGTATCGTTTCTTCGTTCAATCGCATATCAGTTTCGTTCGATAAAAATGGTAACGTTAAATCGTTCTCTTTCTTCATCGGCTTCGATCCATCGTTCGAAATCGGTGGTAAAGTGAAATTGTTCGTGTTATTCCGTTCGTCGAATTCGTAATTCGCGATATTCCTTCCCGTAGAAAATTTTCCAGAAGATGATGGTCGCGTAATTACAGACGGAAGCATCACCGAAACGTCAATTCGATCGATACTCGTCATCATTTTATTCGTCACATCGTTAGAAATTTCATTATTCCGTGATTTATCGTTAAACGTATCCTCTTCCATTTCGTTATTTTTCAATTCTTCTTTCTCACACTTTTTTCCTAATCGCAAACCTAATTTTTCGACACCTTCTTTTTCCGTATCGTTCAATTTTTCTTCCAATTTACGCATCTCCGTCTCCTCATCTTCGATCGTTATCCTTCTCCATTGTTCTTTCAAATTTCGAAATATTCCACTCTCTATCCCATATTGCCATCGCAGCTCTCTTCGATACTCCTCCACATTCCTGTTCGATTCTTTCCCACCTTCGTTATTTACGAGTGATCGACTTCTTCTTCGACCAACGATATTTCCATCTCCATTCCCACATTTAAAATGTATACACGTTCTTTCGATCTGGTCGGCACTTTTTTGCCGTATCAAATTGTACGCGTTTCTTTCGCATTTCTCACATTTTTCTTCTATCTTACTTATTCCATACTTATCCAAAGCAAAGTTACGCAATTTTTTCCGTTTTTCTTTCACTTCCTCATCTTTGATATTTCTCTTTAACGATATATTATCAGCTGACATAGATCGAAAACATTGTCCGCAGATAATTTTTCTTGAAAGTTGGTGCGAATCATTATCAATGTGATCGGGACTTATTTTCTCAAACTCTCTTCTCTTTGATCGTATATCGCACAAATTTTCGCTTTCTTCGACACGACACGTCGCATATTCGTGCTTTTTCAATACTTTGACAGTTTGATTTATGGACCAACCGATTCCAGTTCCCATTTCTCTTTTTTTTTTCTTCGGTATCGCATTCGTTTCTCTTCTCTCTTTTATCGTAGATATCATTTCTTTTTCCATCCAGTTATCATATTTATAAACAAAAAAACGATCGTTCCAATTTCTAACGTCACCGACATCGTTATTACCATCTACTACATTCTTATTAAATCCAGCCCAATCGAGAATGTTATCGCATTCACGATTCACCGATTTGCAACCCAAAATCTTGGAAACGATTTCATCGGTACGACAATGTTCTTTATCCCTCAATTCGACCAATTTTGCAAAATGTTGAGCCGCAAATGCGTAAATATTTCGAGGTTTTTGTCGTAAAATTTCTCTTGAGAGTCCTTCAACCGCGTGAGCCAAACCTCGAGGTACTCGAGGTGCGATTATACAGTCCATCCTTGACATTGTAGCATACGCGATTTCTTCGCGTTTATTTTATTTATAAAATTTACATATAAAATTGAACGGAAACAAATTCAATTTTTCATTCGCATTTTCTTTCTTTCTATTTTTCTTTCTTCTTTAGAATTATTACGATGTAATGATAAATAACGTACTAGTGATTACAATACGATACAATACGATACAATTGATGAAATACAACAAATTTATCACTACTAAGAGGAAAAAAAAGCAAAAGGAACGAAAGCACCGCACCGAAAGTATCACGATTCCACTTACCGAAAGTGAATAGGCACAAGTTGCATATTGTAAACTAGGGATTACATGTATATACATAAATATATACATCGAATCGATCGATAGCGTATAGAAACTATAAGTTTCTTAATTTTATTTTTCGATATATGTCAACCACATATTTTACTACATATATCAATTTCAAAATGCCGATAAATCGCACAATTTATTTTTTCAAATTTTTTTTTCTAAAAATCATGAATTAATTTTTGGCATAAAACGAACAAGCTTCTTTCCCTATAGTATAAGCACTTATTACAGTATACACATACACACACACACACACACACACACACATATACTGTGAAATCGATAATTCAACGCTACCAATAGCATTGCGTATTTTTATTTTATTCGTTTATTATTTTACTTTGAAAATTATACATAATCTTATTCGATGTTCTTTTTATAATAGTTTCGAGAATAAAAAATAATTTTTCTACGTTACTTTAAATTTTTGTAATTCAAAAAATAATAAATATATAATTTTTATAATATAGATCATTTTCAATACAAATATTAAAAATAGTATTACATATTGTAATACTTACGTATCATGATTGATTATCCAAATATCATTTTTATCTTCACTGTTATCATACATTCAAATTCAATGATTCATTTATTATTTATTTTGCAAAAATATAACGTTCAATCTATATTTAGATATGTAATGAAAATATCACGTTAAAATATCACGTAAATGAAATTTTTTTTATTTTTTTTATTATCGTAGCAATTCATATTCCAATATTAATTTTATACAGAGTAATAAATAATTAACTCTTCAACATTTTGACGAGGAAATGTTTTTATTCGTTTTAATGCAATATTTGAAAACTCTTATTCGTACATATATAGAGACATAAATTCTGATTCGAGAGGATGCAAGTTCGTAGCAGGAATAATCAAAGAATGAAGAGGAGGGCCCAAATCGGTAGAAGCCATTCTTTCAAGGGAACAAGCAACGATACGTTGATTGTCCCAACCTATACGAGCTAAACCAATCGCAAGGCTGGATTTATTTAATAAAACTGAAAATTGACAATATTAATTTATTTAATAAAACCGTAAAATCGACAATATTTTTTATAATATATATAATTTAATATAATTTTTTTTTTAAAATTATCCAAGATTAACATTTACCCATTTCCTCTTTATTTTCTTCCATTTTTTCATCCATAATTTTTAACAGTTGAGTAACAGCTTCTGACACGCTCATAAATCGCGTTGGCATATATTCTCTTTTCTTTTTGCTAATACTCTCTATAGTAGGTTCTTTTATTTTAATATCCAATAAACATAACGTGTGAAGATCTCTTTTTCTATTGGAGATTATTTTATCGTAAAAACTATTCGGTTGCCAATCCATGCTCCAATAAGGAATAGAAACAGTTTCTCCGAAACGATACAATTGTAAACCGGCACATCCGATTGCAGTTAATATGGAACAATTGTGAATAACCTTTACCTATGGATAACGGACATTATCTTTTAATATCGGTATCTTTCAATATATCGGTTAAATATTGTAATTTTTCTTTTAAAGACGCTTTTCTTCTTTACCTTTATATTTTTTGCTCGAGCTCTTAAAATTAGATCTGAATGTGTGGTAGCACCAAATGGATCACCCACAACTAGAAAAGCAACATTTTCCTTCTCGTCCTTTGGCAATATTTCGTCAGCATTATTTTCCACTAATTCTCTATCCGCCTCAAGTATCGAACATCCATAAAATCGTTCCTAATTCGTTGAAATATGCTATCGTTCATCTCCTAATATCGAGCGAGCAAGTACAACGCATAGCGAATTCGTGTACTATTATTATTTACTATTAATTATTACATCATAGATATTTTCATTATAATCTACCTACCAAATCCTTCAAATCGATAGACAAAATTGACGTGTATGATTCTAAGTAGACACGATCGCTCATTCGAATAATTTCAAGACCTTTTACAGTTACATCTGTTGCATCGCCAAGGCCTAATCCAATCACGTATAACATTTTATATAAAATCTTAAATTTTGTTTACAATAGGTAACGATCAATGAAACAATTAAGATTAAACTATAAAAGTTTGTATTGACAATTACTTCGATAAATAAACGATAAACTAAAATATATAAAAGTCACAGAAGTAAACAGTTAGATTCGTTTTACGTTACGATCTAGTTACCGGATATAAATAAAACCATGTGATCAAAATATAGGGAAATCAATTTTCAATCATGAGATATAAAATAGAAAGTTATTTTCCTATATTCTAATTTACGTACTCAATCTATTAATTACCGCAAAACAATAAAAAAATAAATAAATAGCTTTTAAAATGCATTTTAAAATGCATAAATATATCTCATTTTCGAAAGACCAAGCAAAAAATTGACCTCGATATCGATAAATATTTATTTTATGCAACAATATAAATCGATCCTAATATAATGATATTTCATCAGTATGATTCAACTATGCGTAAAATTTATTTATCACGTGACGTTGACAAATTTAACAAATATATTTATAATATAAGAGATACATAACGAACGTAAATGAAAAAGAAAAGAAAATGTGAGTCTAGGGCAATTCACATTTATCACTATGTATCATTTCAATAAATATAGTATCAAATTCTGTTTTCCGCATGCGCGTTATAAACGCACATTATGATATATATAATCGAACCATCTAACGTTTGACCATTCGTCATAGTTTTTCGAGTTTTTTTTTTTTGATTCGTTTACCATACTGATCCGATTGTATTTTCGCGTGAGCACTGTCAATATTAAATTGTAATATACGTTAGATAAATTATGGTATAATATAAATATATATATATATTTTTCATCAAAAAGGTTAGTATGTATCGCATATCGACATTGTGATTTAATACATTAATACATACACTCAGAGATTTTCCATTGTCCGTAATATATACACGGATATCGTGTAAATGTGTACTCCATTTTCTATCATATCTACAACAATCGCGTGTATATTATTTTTTTTTATTATCGCTAAATTATCTCAATTAGATCAACATATCATTTTATACGATTATATACTTCTATCGCTATTTCCAGTGTTTATTATATCAAAAAAATGGCATTGCAACGTTCAACCGTTGCATTTCAAACTATCCGTAATTTAAGAAAAATTAACGGAGAAATAAAATTACATCTTCGATCAAGAACTACAACAGCTTCAGGTGCCATCCTACCGGAACCAAAAAGAACACGTTTTGGCTTTTTCTTTGTTATTTGCTGTGTTTCGACAGGATTAGTTATAGGAACTACATTAAGTAAAATGGTAGCTAATTTTCTCGAAGAGAAAGAATTGTTCGTACCTTCGGATGACGATGACGACGATGATTAATTTATTGTCGATATACGTGTTCTATTTAAGGCAAAAAATTTAAATTAGTCTTATTAAATTATTCGACTTACGCTTTTTATATATATCAAATGTTAACTTTTAAACTTTTTATCGATAGTAAAATGTCTTATCGTACATCATTCTTCAAGCTTCATTCGCAAGCATAGTTAATTTTTTTTATTTCCAAGAATAGATATCATTTTTTGTTTTAATGAAATGAATTTATAATATTAACAAAGCAGGATCTCGCCGTTCGCTGGATTTTTGGAAATTTTCGCTTAAATTGTTCGTACCTTCGGCAAAAATCACGATAGACGAAAACTTAATAAAATCGAATAGGGGATAATTACCTAGATGTATAAACATAGAACATGACGCGGGAAATTAATTTAATTAAGAGTTTAAATATATAATTTGTAGAGAACGTTCGAAGCCGAATCCCTTGAATCGATATTAAATTGTACAAGGAAACGATAAAAATGGAAATCATTTAACGCGAATAAACGAATTCGCGATGTCGCAGATTAAACGAGATTTTATTTTTATTACTGTATATTATAAAAAAAAGATATATAATTTATAAGTAATATAACTTAAGAATTTTTTTACAAGTATACGAATATCACATGTATAAGAGTTTTTAATTCTTTTTGGAATTTTACTTATAGTTAGAAGAAAAATATGGAAATCAAATTGCGTATTTTAATTTATTTGACATAATTTTTAAAAAGCGAATGAATTTTGCACATAAATGTACATTTATAAATATATTCTATTAAATTGCATATAGATATCTATATACAAACATACAAATAAATATCTTGTAAATAATATTTTAACTGATTTCGAAATAAACTCGATCGAAGGAAATAAACAAACACGAAGAGAATATCTGTATATTAACAATACCTTTTAAACAAAACTCTAGATGTTTAACCGTTTGAAAAATTACAATTAGAAAATTATTTACATAATAAATTTATATGGACAATTGCTTCGTTTAAAATTTGCCTTAATCGAGAAATCTTATCAAAACGATAAAAATTAAGACACTCTATTCTATCAAAAAATTATTTCATTGAAGCGGTCTTTTATGCGAACTCCAACCATGAAAGCACTTGGTGAATCTTCGAGATTCCTTTCCTTTAGCAGTTAGATATAATTTACGTGGTTTATCCGGTTGTTTTACTCGTAAGTGTTGGATGTATACCTAAAAATTGAATACGCTCATTTCTTACTTTTACTCTCACTTATATCGTACTATTTTGTTCGATAATTTTTACAAATTATTTAATATTTTTATCGTTCATTCTTTACCTGAGCAGATTTGTATGCTAATTTAATTTCTACTTCCGAACATCGACTGCCCAACCATAAAAATACTTGTTCACCATTATCAAGAATCATAATATCATCATCCGCCAAGTCATCCTGGAATTAGTATTAACGAAATATAAATATGCACATTAATTTAAAAATATATAATAATACGGCGATACAAGCGAAAATAAAATAAATTTATAGTTTATAAAAATATATACTTGACAAAAGTCGGTGCATTTTTCGCTAATAGTAAAATATCCTTTTTCGTTCGAACATCTAAAGAGTCTGGTATAATTCATGTATTCCGCATCATTATCGTACGGTTTCTTTCCACCAAGTGCTACCCAAAAAAAATTATCCGGTTCTTCACCTTCATTCAAAACTTGTAAACTTATCCATGGCTGTTGACCATTCAAAAAAAAATAAATTATATAAAATTTTATAAAATCTTGACAGAATACAAATACGACAAATATAACGTATATAACAACAAACGTACGTTATTAAACATTTCTTCGGCGATTTCTTGAATCAAACGTGCTTCTTCGCTATCAGCTTTGGAACCAATCCAAGCGTATACTATTCCTGTCTCGTCATCATTGTTAAATGGTACATTTAAGATGTAACTGTGGAAGAACATATGTAGATAGAATAAAAATATAAATAAAATAAATAAATAAATAAAAAAGAAGATTATTATTAAAATATGCGAACAATCGTACCAAAAAGAAGGATTCAATAGCGTCGAATCAGCTGGTATTTGTATCAGTCTGGTACACAACGCACTTCCATTACTTCTTAGATGATAAAATTCGACCTTGTTATTACCACAAGCTTTAGGTTGTTTACGCTTACCATGATGAATAATGAATTTTCTTTTAAAATATGCCAAAAACTTCAAATTTTCTTGCTGTTGATGAGTTCTAACTACTTCCAAATTTTCACCGAATAAAGATTTAAATTTTTTCTGTAAACTAAGAACAAATTTCTATCATTATCAATAAAATCGTACCAATATCACATTATTTACGCTACTATCCTACTATACTATTCAACAATATATCACGATTACGATTATTCGCGCACAATTAATAACACGTAACTCGAACAATCGAACACGACAATGACAATTTTTCTCGCGCACCTAAAGGTGAACGTTAGCCATCCCATATTTCCTGCATCTCTGCCCTGCCAAAAATACACAGTACATTGATAATCCTCTTCGAATTGTTCATCGCCATCCTCATTTTCCGTTGTATCTAATGGCTAAGATTATTAAATACGAAAATATTTCATGAAATAAAAATATGTTTATTACAATGTAACAGTCAAAATTAGACGATTAGATACAAAAGAACGAAAGAAACAAATTATTACGTACCATCCAATAACGACATAAAAAAACGTAACAATCACCGCTATAAAAATGTCCTAATTCTTCTTCCGGTAAGCGTACAAATTTTTTTCCTTCCAAAACTAACGCTTCCATCCCCTCTAAATCATCATTCCATTCCAACATTAGCTGTTGAGCTTCGGTAAATGTCATAGGTGGTTGCCTAGGCATAAAGAGCGCGGCTAAATCTGCCTATGAAATATACAAAACTAATTTATCGATTTGCATCGATCAATAAAACAGAAAAAAAGGAACAAATTTGCGATCACACAAATTTATCTATTTTTATTTCATTCGATACGTACTTTCGTTTCCTGTTGTTTCGCCCATTTCGTAAGATCCGCACCAGTTTTGGCAACCGATTCGGCAGTTCTAGTAAAATCAACCGCTATAACTTCATCCCATCCAGCGAACTTCGATTTAAAAATCTAAATTTAAAAAAGACAATGATACCGTTGTACATATTCTCTTTTCCTCCCTTTCCTCAATCGAAACAATCGGATCAAAACAATTTTTCTTCGCATCTTTTGAAATTCACAAAATTCGTATACCTGTGATTCAGTTCCTTCTTGCAATCTGGTTACCATCGCATATTCCGGTCGTTCTATCATGTTAAATAATTCTTGAGACAGTTTAACGGCTGCTGCTCGTACCAATCTCGTAGATTTTTTACCGAACCTACAATTGAATCGAATAAGCGCGCGTGCTTATATCATATAATTTCGATTTTGTAATTGCATTAAACTTTTAAACAATACGTACCAAACGTAAACATCTACATGACAATCTAATATATAAACATTCCGATTGTTTAAAAGCGTGTTTCTTAATTTCCCATGAGGTACTTCGACTTGAGGCAATTCCAAATAACCCATACCAAGTTGCACTTGATACAGACGTGGCGCGAGCGGTACAAAATTCACATCTACATGTTCCTACGACGAAAGACATTAAAAGGATATATTTTAATATACGGTTAATTATTTAGATTTCTAAACGCACAAATTTTTAATCGTTTCAACCAAATGTTAACTTACAACGATGGTAGGCGACAGATGCGAAGCATCTTTAAAGTTCAAACACGATAGAAAATCGTCCGATTCTGTATTCATGATTTCCGTTATGATCTCAGCTTTATTCTTCCTTTCGTTTTTATTAATCTTTTCAGCCATCAATCTCGCTTTCGATTTCAGCGTACTTTTCGCTTTCTTGCCGTACCATATGAAAATCTTATTGCCAGTATCTAAGACGAATACGAAGCCCGGATCCAAGGAATCGAAACAGACAGGAACGGGTTCTAAGTGGATCGAAGCATCGGCAGCGTGTACTCTGTACAATCGTGTTATCGATGGCTGCCATGCGTCAATCAATTTGAAAGCAAGCACGTCGAATAATAATACGTAAAAATAGGAAATTAAATACCAGAAGAATATCCAATAATACAAACCGTATCTTCGACCGTATAAAATCCAGACGAGGTACGACCTCCTTCGATATACGTAATACCAGATTCGAATAACATTAGAAATTCATCCGATTCTTCGCCTTGTTCTTCTCTAATAGTACGGCATTGCGCACCCAAATAATTACGCAAGTTTACAGCGTGAATCGCAGCACAAGCCCTTTTGTCCAACTGTAAAGTACATCGACTCGTTCGCGACATTACCATATCCGATTGATTAATCGTTATAAAAATCTAATCGCACAATAAACGTACCGTAGCTTTTTCTCCTATCCAAAAATAAATTGCCCAAATCAAAGATCCAGCTTCATCGACTTCAGTCTTTAAAACGATATAGCAATCGCCTTCATAAAATTTTCCATGCGCCACTTCTTCTATTTCATTGGGTAAAAAAT
Organism: Apis cerana; assembly: GCF_029169275.1. NCBI lineage: Eukaryota > Metazoa > Arthropoda > Insecta > Hymenoptera > Apidae > Apis > Apis cerana. Next base: position 13,450,616 of record NC_083856.1, read on the forward strand.
TTTCTATCTCCCATACAGACAAACCAGGAATTTGACCAGCATCTTCGTCAAAAAATTCAGAATAATCCAACGGTGGTTTCTCCAAAGTTTCGTCCCATCGTTTAGGCCTTTAAAAATAAGGAAAAACGGCAGTGAGAGTGAGAGTAAGAGTGAGCGAGTGAGTGAGTGAGTGAGTGAGTGAGTGAGTGAGTGAGTGAGTGAGCGAGTGAGCGAGTGAGTGAGTGAGTGAGTGAGTGAGTGAGTGAGTGAGTGAGTGAGTGAGTGAGTGAGTGAGTGAGTGAGTGAGTGAGTGAGTGAGTGAGTGAGTGAGTGAGTGAGTGAGTGAGTGGTGAGTGAGTGGTGAGTGGTGAGTGAGTGAGTGAGTGAGTGAGTGGTGAGTGAGTGGTGGTGAGTGAGTGAGTGGTGGTGGTGAGTGAGTGAGTGAGTGAGTGGTGAGTGAGTGGTGAGTGGTGAGTGAGTGAGTGAGTGAGTGGTGAGTGAGTGAGTGGTGGTGTGGTGAGTGAGTGAGAGAGAGAGTGAGTGAGAGAGAGAGAGAGAGAGAGAGAGAGAGAGAGAGATTAATTATAAAATAATTATAAAATAATAAACTAATTAAATAACAAATTCTTGACAAACAAATTCTTCATAATATTTTATGCTTACTTCAATGATTCCGCTTTGGAGTCTTCGTATTCTTTATCTTTGTTTTTATCTTTCGCAATATCTTTCATACCCTAAAAAAGAAGGAAAGACAGACGGAAAACTCATCATATCGACAAGTCATTCTACTTTTCCGATTCTCTTTATAATATAAAAAAAAATGTTGAAATAACAAAATACCTTCAATATCTTAGCTTGATCTTGATCAGCTTCTTCTTGATCTCGTCTTCTTCTAAGTCTCATTTTGCGCGCTATCGGATCCTTACTGCCTAAAATAAAATATTCAATTATGAAAAATAAAAATAATACGCAAAAAATATTAAAATATAATCGCATGTACAATGTAATCGCAAGTATAATCTATATATCGAGCATCGATTAATTTTTCACGATTGCCCGTATCATGGAAGAACAAATATACCAGAAGTTTGAATCGGTGTAGGTACATTGGCGCCAGCAAGTCGCAATTGATGTTGCAGAGAAAAATCAATATTGTAAAATTCGATGCCGGAACCTTTCTGAACTTCCATCGGTTTCGGTGGCATTACCAAATTCGGATTATCCCTTAAATCAAGTTGTTCCAAATCGGTAAGAAGATGAATAGCATCCGGTACGGTGATCAATCGATTAGAGGATAATATTAATTTTTTCAACGATCCACATCTGAGGAAAAAGAAATGCATATACTCCTCATACTTTTAAATATATCCATGGTACTAAAGAAAAATTATTATACGTTACGCTTTTTTAACATTAATACGTTCGAATTAAATTATAACAAAATCACGATTAAAAGAACAAAACAAAAAATGTACCTGCACAAACCTTCAGGTATCATTTCTAAACGATTATTAGCCGCTGAAAATACTTGCAACGACGATAATTTACCAATACCCGAAGGAATACCTTCAAAATCTAATTGATTGTCGTTCAAATATAACCTTCTAAGGGTAACAATTTTGCAAAGAGAAGCAGGTATCGCTGTCAATTTGTTACGACATATATTGAACGTTTCCAATTTCGTCCAAAGCTCTAAAATCAAAGCTCAAAATCGAACATCAGGCATAATATTAAAGATACGTAATAATCATAACGATAACATACCGATCGCCGTTGATAATTCAGTTATTTGATTATCGCTTAAATTTAAACGACGTAAATTCACCAGAGAATAAAGCGCGTCCGGTACTCGGGGTAAATCGTTCTGCGATAAATCAAGTTCTTGTAAATTCGTCAAGGTTTCCAAACTTGATGGAATATTGTTCAAGGTCCTCTGCGTATCACGCATTTGTAGAGCTATTAAATTCATCAAAGATGGTAGTTGCCTAAACAAAATAAAAAAAAGAAAAGAGAACATTATCTCGTTTATAAATGCAAAGATCAATCTATAATGAACGAAGCGAATTATATCTCCTTCGTATACCTTAATTGAAAGTGTCCCAACGGATTATGATTCAAATTTAAGGTTTGTAAATTTGCCAGACGACGAGTTTGCGGTGGCAACGTTTCCAATTTATTATCACTAAGATCCAAAAATAACAGATCGGTCAGATGAATGAACAATGTATTGGGAATCGTGTCAATGCTGAAAGAATCGAAATAAAATCAGAATCATCAAATCTGCATGTTTTTCTTTTACAATTTACATATTCAACACTCACTGATTGTAACTTAAATTCAGATTTAACAAAGAACGAGCTCTCTCCAATCCTTCCGGTACTTCTTTCAAATTATTATGACTTAAATCCAACGTAGTCAATTCTTCCAAGTGAAACAATTCTGCCGGAATACCACTCGATTTAATATTGTTGCGCCTTATGTTCAAAGTACGAAGACAACAAAGTTCCGTCAATTCTCCGTACAACCGTTCCAACTTGTTCTTAACCAACGAAAGATGTTCCTATTCAAAAAAAAAAATAATTTAATTTACATCACCCACGTTTCATAGAACCATTAATAAGAACCTCAATCACAATAGCTTCATCCTGAATTTCGCGCACGCTTAAAAAATAAATGTCCATACGCAGACAGCTTTACCAGCTTCAACAATTTGCCCATTTCTTCCGGAATCTCAGTCAAGTTGGTTTCATCCAATTTTAGCCATTGTATGCCAGTCATTAAACGTACAGATTCTGGAAATTTTCCCTCCTATAAAAAACAAAATTGTGACAATCGAAAATTATGTCGTTAAAAAAGAGAAAAAGAAAAAAAATCATATTTACACTAAAATCATTGCTGCTAAAATCGACCCCACGTACAAACGGCAGCACTCCTGTATTCGCCATTTCGTTCAAGTTCGAAAAAATGTTTTTTTTACGATTTTATAAATCACACATAGATTAGATTTTATAAATCGTACGGTTATATTTGCAGTTTATAGATCTATAACACGTTAATACGTAAAATATGTAGAAACAAAGACAAATTGTATCGTCCGTCGCGATCGAACATTACGAGAAAAAGAAATAATTATGGAATTATCAAGAATAAAAAAAATAAATTTTTATCTTTTATCGGTCATCGAATGTTTTTTTAAAAACTTACATCGAATTTTAAAGATCAAATAGACGAAAAAAAACAATTCTTCGCGAATAACCTTCAATGTATATAAATACAACGGACGTCCGTCATATTTAATTTCAATATTAAACAAATTTTTGAATTATCTCAAAGAAAATTATTATTAAATATTAAATAGTTTGTACGAACATCAGTTTGCACATCAATCGAATCACAAGATACAAATGCGACGTTAAAAAACGATATCAAAGATTTATTCAAAGTACTATCAAAAGATGCCAACGACAGTTAACGAATTCGATTCAGTTTGACCAATAGCATGCAGAAAGAGGATGAGAGAGAGAGAGAGAGAGAGAGAAATATTACTAAAACGTTCGAAAAAGATACGATTCTTTTCTACGTATATTTTAACTCCGTTTTCTTTCTTACTTTCTTTCTCGTTTCTTCGAAACACAACGTATTCGTAAATATTTTTCGAATATTTAGAAATTTATTTATTCGAAATATATATTTGGGGATTTATATCGCACACATAGGGATTTTTGTCAAACATTCGTACCAACACGTAACATCGCAAATATAATTTAGAAACTTCCACGACCATAGCAAAGTTGTTCCGCATCTACTTTACACCGGTGTGAATTGCTGTACATATAATATTTATCTCAACATACGATGTCTAGAGTAGACGAAGGTGAATTTTAAAACTTGATTCGTGAAAATAAAATATATTCGTTCATTCGTTTATCAATCATCAGTTGTTTTCTTATATGACTTCAGTCGAAGAAGTAGATCAATCGGCGGACAGCGGCATGGGTAGTAGCGACGCACATTCTCCCGAGGTGAAATCGCTTTTTCCCGATGACGAGGATGACGAAGAGGTATTTCATTTCGATACATACGATTACATATTAACGTCATAAATAACCATAATTCGTATTATCAAGAATCGTTAAATTTAAAGACTTTTAATTACAATTAATCCATAAATTAACCAATATTTCTTTACTTACAAATCGTATTTTTCACATCGTATCACGAGTTTTCAACTTACACATTTCTCATCGATATTTATTCCAGAAGAAAAGAAATTTAAATAGGATATTCGCGAATTTTACAATTGAACAAAAGAAAAAATTCAACTTGACCGTAGAAAGTAGGATATATTTATATTCGAGTTTGTTTTTAGGATGAAAGCTTGGCAGAAAGATTATTGGGACTTACGGAAATGTTTCCGGAAGAAGTACGTAATTTGGGATATAACGTTGGTACTTGTTTATGCAATTGTATGAAAGGTATGTATTTATTAATTCCAAGCATTCGATATCAAGATACAAACAATATATCGTTCTTTTGTAGGGTTATACGCATTTTCATGTTCAGCAGCATGGTTATTCTTCAGTTCATCAGCCATTTTATTTGCACCTATATTGTTCGAAATAGAACGAGTGCAAATGGAGGAAGCACAACGCACTCAACAAAAACAGGTTTTATTAGGTCCTAGTAAAGCCATGTCAGGCGTAAGCGCTTCGAGTCTTCCAATGGCTCCACCGGTTCAGCAATAATAGCAATGATACCGTCGATGTTGCATTCGAATCACCATCGTTCCGTTCACCGTTTATATTTATATTAGTATAACAACTCCAATTCTAATATCTCACAAACGCTCGTACATCCATAAGATCATCATATATTATTCATCGTAAAAAATTCAAATCAAATAGTACAGAAAAGAACGAAACGAATCATAATATTATATTATACGTCATATAATATATCGACGCTATCGATATTCTCTTTCGCTTTCTAAATTTTACGAGAGTATATATATATTTTTTTTTTTTTTTTATTATTATAAAATTACGGGCATTTTATCACGTCACGAAACGTTAAACGTAGCAATATCTAGTTACGAAATATTAGTAAAATTGTAACATTCGATTATGTATGTAACGCACCTTTACGAATAAAATAATCAAATCCTTTCATAACATTAGCATCTATCTAAGGTATCAAATGTTATTGTAATATAAGACGTTGAATAAAGTTATTACAAAGGATGTTTCACAATGTTTCGTTCTCATTACGTAGAACACGTTAAAATATCGATGGAACCTCAATTAAATAGAAAGAAAAAATTGGCTAACAAAATTACAGAACGAAAGACGATCCGAGTCTAAGTAAAGATACAAATCAATTCGCGATTCGATCTTTAGATTTAACGAAGCATAATCGAATACGAATAAAACCAAAAAACCAAACGTTACTTAATCAGATCTAATCGGATATTTAATTCTCAATTTTTACTTAACCGAAGATAAATCGTACTCTATTTAGGTAGATCTAACCTAACTTACTAAACGAAATATTAATTTAATTCGTTAAGAAAATCCAATCGAAAGAAAAATCTAATATAAATTTAATCTAAACCGGATTCATAACATAATTTAATCAAAATATAACCTATCTAAGAAAGAAAAATAAGATTGATCTAATATTTATTTACTAACCTTAATTCAATGTCTTAAACGAAACAATTTAAATAAAAATATCAAAACGCACATTTATTTTTTTTTTATAGGATGTATCTTTTAATTTTGAAGTAATAGAAATATCCGCATTGATTTTATTCTTCATGATAAGAATACTATATATACTATATATATATATATATATAAAATATATATACATATCGTGAAATAACACGATACTACGAGATACATACGCGAGAAACTGTTATTTTTTTATTTTTTTAAGAAATCATTTTTCCGTAAATCGATCGGTTTATTAATAATAAATATACATCGTTTCTAATATTCGTAGCATTAGGAACTATGCAATCATCGAATAAGAAAACATATTTTCAAACGATAACGAAGAATACTAGAATTAACCTATTATATTCTTCCTATAATTTCTTTTTCCTTCTTTCTTTTACTTTTTAACGTATCATACAAGTTGAGTTCGAAGTTGAATTTTTTTGTATTTATTTACTTTTTAATTTTTTTTTCTTTCCTTCACATCAAATTAAATTTATCACGATAAAGGAAACGGAGGAATGCGATTTAAAGAAAAAATACGCATTATAAGAAAAGAAGGAAAATGGAAATAGCAATTAAATTCACATAAGAAAGCTATATTCCGCGTATAATTATATATCGCGTTTCACGAAATATAAAGAATTTTCCTATATATAAACGGTATTTACCGACATAAATAATCGAACATATATCATATAAGCGAAGCAATCGTTTAATTTAATTTTACGCATAGTATAATATATAGTAAAATTTTCTTTATTCAAATATATTTTATAATCGTAAAAATATCCCTAAAAGATAAAAAAAAAAAATATTAAACATCACGAATATAAAGCCAAAATTCCAATTCTGCGAATAATAATTAACAAAAAAATGTACGTGCATCAATACGTTAAACATTGGAGCAATTTAGAACCGGTTAAATTCAAGAATCCACGAACGGAAAACATAATGAAATAAAGATTAATAATTAATAAAGATTAACACGGAAAGATCTAAATCGAAAGATATTCGTTAACGATTCAAGAAATTAAGACAGATCGATAATTAAGATAGTTGCTCGATCACTCGATCTTGATGGGCACAAAACGCGAGAATTAATTTACAATAATACGAGCGCACGTGATTATTTTCGAGGGAAAGTTTTCTCAAGATGTTTAACAATGAACCAGATGTCTCAAGATTTCTCCGTTTCTACACTCAATAGCCGCAGACGTGTCATAAATCAGACGTTCCGAAGGTAATTTGTCATTGTCCTCTCGACCATTATCCGTACCCGTACCGTTACCCGTAAAAGACGATTTCAAGACCTTCCGGGATTATCCCATTTCTTAGGAACATTTAACATCGCCGAAAGAACGGACATAATCCGGACATAATCATAATTGACGCGTCGCTCGATCGGTTTTCGAAAAAAAAACGATCATCAATCAAGGATGCAATAATTCGCGGCAAGCAAACGAAACGAATAAACGCGAAGACGGAATAAAGTCAATTATCGTGAAAACAAGATCAAGGAGCACTATCGTCCGCAAACAGATTCACTTTTAGCAACATCAACGGCACTCACTACTCATCAACGAGATTCAGCATCGTTAAATTGAAATTGAATTCACTGGAAGTATCATGATAACATTATCGAAGCATAATCGAAACATTCTCAACAAGATAGATGAATATTATGCACGATTATTTCGATACAATAAATCGACTCATCGAATACGTAAAAAAATAATAGCGTATATCAAAAAATGATTATAAATGATTATACCTAAAATACGAATAAAACATGCATTATCAACAAAAGTTCAATTTTTTAATACACTTTTCAAAACGTTCCATAAAAGAAAAAAATATTAAACAAAATTACAATATTTAATTTTTTGCAAAAAATTGTTATTCAAACAGATTTTCAATATAAATTGGTTAAATATTTCGTTCGAATGTTTTTTCAACGTTAAATAATTTTCGCTATTATTTCACTCATCGTTCATCACGAATAAATAAAATTCTACTAACAACGACTTTTAATAAATAAAAATTAAACAATCGATTTAATTAAATCATAACAAACAAATAATTAATCGCAAATTGCGATCGGATATTAATTCGAATCACTCGATACTGGACGCGAAGCGAAGAATGGGAGTAAGGGCGAGCAATCAACCGTGAATCGTCGTAGAGATATCGTCTACCGATTATAGCGTATGAAATAATAAATATATATATGATATATATAAATATATATATCACGTAAAAAAAAAATTTTATAAAAAAACGAAAAAATGGCGTTAGCGAATGAGGGAATAAATAAACGAAACAATTATGCACGGGCTACAAAAATATCACCATATAGTTACAATCCGCAATATTTAATTAAACGCAGTAACATTTTTTTCTTTTATAATTAACTTATAATTATATTTTTACACTTTAATATCTTATTTATTTAACAAAATTTACATTTTAATATTCCATTACATTATATCACAGCGATAAAATCTTTACTCGGAGAGTTAAAAGGAATACGTCTATTTCATTCCGTATTCGGAAAACGACTGTGTTTAATCGATACGCGTACAATAACAATCGAAGGAATACGTCCGTCTCGTTCCGTATTCGAAAAACGATTACGTTTAATCAATACTCGTACAATAACAATCGACGCGACACCGCGATTCACGTTCACTATAATATTCGTAAGATTATTAATTTTTATTTCATTTTATTAATTTATCAATTTATCATTATTTTTTTATTTTTATCTTACGTTTAAAAAATTATTTATAAATTTTTAATTTCAATATTTTTCGTATTTCGAATAGTTTAATTTCTTTTTTTTTCATTATTATTTTTCTTTTATTTCAATTTTTTAATCATTTTCGTTGAATTATCGTTCGAATTATATCGTAAAATCTATTTAATCGTCAAAATTTAGTTATGCTTTTTTTTTTTCATAAAGCTTTCTTTTTTATAAGATATCTTTTATACATTTTTGACGAATTTATCGTTCTTTCCCCTCTCTTATTATTCGCTTTCATAATTATAACGATAATTAATAATTAACGATAATAAATAATTTTAATTTAATTGCTATATTTTTTTCCTCGTATTTATGATCTTTTCGTTCGTATTTATGATTTTTGTTTTAATTTTCGGTATTATTTTGAATTTTTTTTTTTCAATAGAGGAATTTTTACCGGATCATAGACGAATTAAAAAAAAAAAAAAAAAAGAAAAATACGATGGAAGTTAAATTTCTTAGAAGAGATATCGAAAACAAATAGAATTCGAAATTTGAAGAAAGTAACGAGATTGACGAACAGTGCCAAACGACGCATCAATGGTTCTCGGTTCGATTCTTATAGTATGGAGTTTAATTTTTTTTTTTTAATAAAATTATTTTTTCTAGCGATCGAAAACGGAAAACGATCCGGAAGGATGAAATAAAATCGAAATTAAAAAAAAAAAACTTGCAAAAAATACTCTCAATAACCTTAAATAGCGAAAAATTAAGGGGGCTCGACAGAGGGGCTGTGGCTAAGTCGGAACGCTGCTTCTTCCGCACGCGAAAGACTCGGGTTCGAGACTCGCTTTTTCTCGATTCGAGTTTTTTCGCGAGCGACGGACAAATTCTAAACTTGCCACGAGGGAATGACCCTCGGTGTCTTTCTCCCGCTACGGACTCGGGAAGTCACATTCTTTGGTCTAGGGAGTTTTTCACCCAGGAGACCACTCTCTCCGGTCCGGGGGGTGTCCCCCGGGCCGGACTAGAATTTTGGAGGAGGTACCGGCGGAGGTTAGACGGGGATGGTTATATATCGGGGGTCCTTCTTACGCCTTTTGCTCCCGGGTACAGGGAACGAAACTGTGGTCTCTTTCGCAGCGAGAAATTAGCTCGATGGCGCGTAAAGGTATCGGATGTCGAGCGTGTCGGCGCGCGATCAAAGAAGTAGAAGCGAAAAGGAGAAAAGAAAAGGATCGAAAGAAAGAACACAGAGATAGGGATAAATTCATTCCTTTTCGAAGAAAGAGGAATCAAGAGACGTAATTTTGAAACGCACGATCATCGAAAATTATTTATTTATACGTATATATATGAATATCTTTCGCGTAACAGTAACTTTTGAGATAAAAGGTACATACGATGGTAACAAGGAAAGAACGCGATAATCAAATATATTCGGTAATAATTGGACGTATCTTCGAAATAACGACGCGATTATTATCGAAATAGCGCGTAATCGAGATTTAAACGATCGAAATCGTTTTAAGAAAGATACTGGAATCGAAGAGACGAAAGTAACGAAAGTAACGAAAGTAACTATTCGAATGTAATTAAGAAATTAAGGAAATAATTATCGCGTGAATTACATCGATGGATATTTTTTGTAGGAAATTTTGATAAAATTGGATCGTTAGTTGTTTCGGGGACGATAAGATAGGCTTCTTAAGATAAGACCGAGTATCGGGTATCGGGTGTCGAGCGCCGGGCGTCTAACGATAAAAGAAGAGCGTTGGTACGCGATCTTAGAAAGAAAAAAACAAAGCAAAGATACAAGGGAAATATTTTCTGTTTTTTTTTCTTAATAAGAAGAGAAGAGATGGAAATATAAATACAAAACGATACACGGAAATACGATTATATAAAATACGACGTACGACGTACGATGATTATTATCGTTTAAACGTTACTGTTACGCGACTATCATCCGTACGATTATTATTAGAAGGAACGCCTTTATTACTATTATCAAGTTATGAGAGTTTTTTTAACATCGACGAAGGATATTTTGCGACAATATATTTTAGAAAGGACGTAGACGACTCCTCACGTTTATTTTTTTTCTTTAATCGATTTATTTTTTCGGTAGAGAAACCGTTTGGCGGAAAACGTTACAGACGATTCCGGTCCTTTAATTTTATGGTTTCCGTTAATTTTATTTAGGATTGGGAAGATTACGATCGAAATAAGATACATCTAGACTCTAGATTAAAAATAAAAGAAAACTTGAAAATTATAGGTTTACGATTACAATAGCAGGTTTTCCCCAGGGACTGCAGTCGTGGGATCGCAGTACGGGTTTAGCTCACCCAGGGTACCCGAGCTACAGCATATCGTAAACTAACTAGAATTTTTTGGCGATAACGAAGTAAACGATAAGAAGAAGGACTCTCGTTTTTAATACATATCGGAAGATTTTAGAGTCGGTTAGAAAATACGGTTAGAAGATGAGCAATTGAAAATTGGTCGGAAGGATAGTAAGCGTAATCGCGATAAAAGGATCCAACCATTTGTTCTCGTTAATAAATTTTTCTTTCGATTAAGAAACGATATAGCTGGCACCGAGCTTCGATTCTTTTTAAATTATTTATTTATCGATTCTTAGACGTAGAAACGATACAGGTTATTTCGATTATTTATTTCGGCTAATTTAAGATTCAGAAATGACATAGATATAAAGGACATAGTTCGGAGCATCGATATTCGTTAATTTATTTCGGTTTAGAATCGACAGAGATGGCTTTACTCGTCGTTTATTCCCGTAAATTTGATCGATCGTTCGGAAGATTATCGACGATAGAAACGATAGATATCTAGAAGTATAGAAATATTGGAACATATCTAAGTTAGGAAATTATACGCGCATGATTAGAATATGGCGTTATAACGTATTATATAAATTTATATTTATATTTGGATACATAATTATTATAACAATAAATTATAAGAAAATGGTGTTACGCGTTTATTCTCCATAGACAATATTATTTATAAGTAGTTTTAGAAACGCGAATAGAAAATATGACGCTGCATGTTTGTTCTTACGAAAATATACAATTACACATAGTCGTAGAATTTAAATCGAAACGAAATTTTATCGGTGGTTTTATTATGGAATAGTAGCGGTCGCTAGCAATATCACTATTTCATAATCGATATCTATTCGTTTTCGTTGGATACGCATACTCGAAATGTTTCGTAAAAAGATACGATACGTATAACGAAATATATCGATCGAGTTAAACTCGTACATTTTTATTTATCGTTTATTTATTCTTTACTACCCAGTGAACACATATATATTTATCATTTAGAAGATTCGATCATGATAGAAATAACACAAATGGAAAAAATTATTCGAAACGAGAAAGCGAAGAAACGTAACGTAACGAAATTTGTTATTTAATATTTTATATTTATATTAATACGTTATAGAAGAAAGGTAGGGAAAGACAAAGACGACGCTGCATACTTATTCTCGTGATCTTATATATCATTATAAAATATGATCATTAATAATCGGAAAACTTTAGAACGATAATCGAATAAAGATATAATTTTTTTGATATATCTTTTCTTTTTCTTCTATTCTCAATATATACATAATTACTTTTCCAGAATAGAAGGTGCTGTTCGTTCATTTTATCCAATTTATTCATTACATGGAACATTATTTTCGTTTATTATAGGTGTTGGGAAAATTGAGAATAATAATTAAATTTAGACACGATTTTTTTTCCCTTTTATTTCTTACACTAATACCAATAATTAATTCATATCGATATTTATTTTTGATATTTTATAAGAAGGATATAGATGGTGCTTATGGTACATCGTTGTTAATTTCTAGTAATTTATCATATAGAAAATCATAGTATCAATCAATAAATTTTGAGGAAACTTTAGAACGAAGAAATGTTTAGATACGGTTTTTTTTTTTTTTTTTTTTTTTTTTGCACATATTATTTATCTTTTTTTCTATTTTTAATAGAAAGAATTAGCAGGAATACGAAGAATAATTTTTTTAGGGGATAGATGCCAACAATAGTTTTTTCTTATCGAAGAATTTAAACATAGATGGCGAAAACAGTTTTTTTTTCTCTTTAGTAACGTATTTATCTACAGATGGTCTCGCTAAATTTTTTTAATTATTTTATATATTTTTTGTAACAGGTTCGTTATAGATTATAAAATACCATCATTATAATTGTTGTTATCGTTACAGCTACTGTCACTGGCACTGTTACAGCTACAGCAACTATCATAGTTAATGTCAGTGCCAATGCAATGTTACTATTTGCGTCAATGCGAGTGAGTGTGAGTGAAAGTGTAAGTGCAATTACCAACGTCATGACCAAGGGGGGGTATCAGTGTCATGGTTAGGTTAGGTTAGGTTAGGTTAGGTTAGGTTAGGTTAGGTTAGGTTAGGTTAGGTTAGGTTAGGTTAGGTTAGGTTAGGTTGTTGGGTTAGGTTGGGTTAGGTTAGGTTAGGTTGGGTTAGGTTAGGTTAGGTTAGGTTGGGTTAGGTTAGGTTAGGTTAGGTTAGGTTGGGTTAGGTTGGGTTGGGTTAGGTTGGGTTAGGTTAGGTTAGGTTAGGTTAGGTTAGGTTAGGTTAGGTTAGGTTAGGTTAGGTTAGGTTAGGTTAGGTTAGGTTAGGTTAGGTTAGGTTGGGTTAGGTTGGGTTGGGTTAGGTTAGGTTGGGTTAGGTTAGGTTAGGTTAGGTTAGGTTAGGTTAGGTTAGGTTAGGTTAGGTTAGGTTAGGTTAGGTTAGGTTAGGTTAGGTTGGGTTAGGTTAGGTTAGGTTAGGTTAGGTTAGGTTGGGTTAGGTTGGGTTAGGTTGGGTTAGGTTAGGTTAGGTTAGGTTAGGTTGGGTTAGGTTAGGTTAGGTTAGGTTGGGTTAGGTTAGGTTAGGTTGGGTTAGGTTGGGTTAGGTTAGGTTGGGTTAGGTTAGGTTAGGTTGGGTTAGGTTGGGTTAGGTTAGGTTGGGTTAGGTTAGGTTAGGTTAGGTTAGGTTAGGTTGGAGGTTGGGTTAGGTTAGGTTGGGTTAGGTTAGGTTAGGTTGGGTTGGGTTAGGTTAGGTTAGGTTGGAGTTAGGTTAGGTTGGGTTAGGTTAGGTTAGGTTAGGTTAGGTTAGGTTAGGTTAGGTTAGGTTAGGTTAGGTTAGGTTAGGTTAGGTTAGGTTAGGTTGGGTTAGGTTAGGTTGGGTTAGGTTAGGTTAGGTTAGGTTGGGTTAGGTTAGGTTAGGTTAGGTTAGGTTGGGTTAGGTTAGGTTAGGTTGGGTTAGGTTAGGTTAGGTTAGGTTAGGTTGGGTTAGGTTAGGTTGGGTTAGGTTAGGTTAGGTTGGGTTAGGTTAGGTTGGGTTAGGTTAGGTTAGGTTAGGTTAGGTTAGGTTAGGTTGGGTTAGGTTAGGTTGGGTTAGGTTGGGTTAGGTTAGGTTAGGTTAGGTTGGGTTAGGTTAGGTTAGGTTAGGTTAGGTTAGGTTAGGTTAGGTTAGGTTAGGTTGGGTTAGGTTGGGTTAGGTTAGGTTGGGTTAGGTTAGGTTAGGTTAGGTTAGGTTAGGTTAGGTTAGGTTAGGTTAGGTTGGGTTAGGTTAGGTTAGGTTAGGTTGGGTTAGGTTGGGTTGGGTTAGGTTAGGTTAGGTTGGGTTAGGTTGAGGTTAGGTTAGGTTAGGTTAGGTTGGGTTGGGTTAGGTTAGGTTAGGTTGGGTTGGGTTAGGTTAGGTTGGGTTAGGTTAGGTTAGGTTAGGTTAGGTTAGGTTGGGTTAGGTTGGGTTAGGTTAGGTTAGGTTAGGTTAGGTTGGGTTAGGTTAGGTTAGGTTGGGTTAGGTTAGGTTAGGTTAGGTTAGGTTGGGTTAGGTTGGGTTGGGTTAGGTTAGGTTAGGTTAGGTTAGGTTGGGTTAGGTTGGGTTAGGTTAGGTTGGGTTGGGTTAGGTTGGGTTAGGTTAGGTTAGGTTAGGTTAGGTTAGGTTAGGTTGGGTTAGGTTCGGTTAGGTTAGGTTAGGTTAGGTTGGGTTAGGTTAGGTTGGGTTAGGTTAGGTTAGGTTAGGTTAGGTTAGGTTAGGTTAGGTTAGGTTAGGTTAGGTTAGGTTAGGTTAGGTTAGGTTAGGTTAGGTTGGGTTAGGTTGGGTTGGGTTAGGTTAGGTTGGGTTGGGTTAGGTTAGGTTAGGTTAGGTTAGGTTGGGTTAGGTTAGGTTAGGTTAGGTTGGGTTAGGTTAGGTTAGGTTGGGTTGGGTTGGGTTAGGTTAGGTTAGGTTGGGTTAGGTTAGGTTAGGTTGGGTTAGGTTAGGTTAGGTTAGGTTGGGTTAGGTTAGGTTAGGTTAGGTTAGGTTGGGTTGGGTTAGGTTAGGTTGGGTTAGGTTAGGTTAGGTTGGGTTAGGTTAGGTTAGGTTAGGTTGGGTTAGGTTAGGTTAGGTTAGGTTGGGTTAGGTTAGGTTGGGTTAGGTTAGGTTGGGGTTGGGTTAGGTTGGGTTGGGTTAGGTTAGGTTGGGTTAGGTTAGGTTAGGTTGGAGTTGGGTTAGGTTAGGTTAGGTTAGGTTAGGTTAGGTTAGGTTAGGTTAGGTTAGGTTGGGTTGGGTTGGGTTGGGTTAGGTTAGGTTAGGTTAGGTTAGGTTAGGTTAGGTTAGGTTAGGTTAGGTTAGGTTAGGTTAGGTTAGGTTGGGTTGGGTTAGGTTGGGTTGGGTTAGGTTAGGTTAGGTTAGGTTGGGTTAGGTTAGGTTGGGTTAGGTTAGGTTAGGTTGGGTTAGGTTAGGTTAGGTTAGGTTGGGTTGGGTTGGGTTAGGTTAGGTTGGAGTTGGGTTAGGTTAGGTTAGGTTAGGTTGGGTTAGGTTGGGTTAGGTTAGGTTAGGTTAGGTTAGGTTAGGTTAGGTTAGGTTAGGTTAGGTTAGGTTGGGTTGGGTTAGGTTAGGTTAGGTTGGGTTAGGTTAGGTTAGGTTAGGTTAGGTTAGGTTAGGTTAGGTTGGGGTTGGGTTGGGTTAGGTTGGGTTAGGTTAGGTTAGGTTGGAGTTGGGTTAGGTTGGGTTAGGTTGGGTTAGGTTAGGTTAGGTTAGGTTGGGTTAGGTTAGGTTAGGTTAGGTTAGGTTAGGTTAGGTTGGGTTAGGTTGGGTTAGGTTAGGTTAGGTTAGGTTAGGTTAGGTTAGGTTAGGTTAGGTTGGGTTAGGTTAGGTTGGGTTAGGTTAGGTTAGGTTGGGTTGGGTTAGGTTAGGTTAGGTTAGGTTAGGTTAGGTTAGGTTGGGTTGGGTTAGGTTGGGTTAGGTTGGGTTGGGTTAGGTTGGGTTAGGTTGGGTTAGGTTAGGTTAGGTTGGGTTAGGTTAGGTTAGGTTAGGTTAGGTTAGGTTAGGTTGGGTTAGGTTGGGTTAGGTTAGGTTAGGTTAGGTTAGGTTGGGTTAGGTTAGGTTAGGTTAGGTTAGGTTGGGTTAGGTTAGGTTAGGTTAGGTTAGGTTGGGTTAGGTTAGGTTGGGTTAGGTTAGGTTAGGTTAGGTTAGGTTAGGTTAGGTTGGGTTAGGTTAGGTTAGGTTGGGTTAGGTTAGGTTAGGTTAGGTTAGGTTGGGTTAGGTTAGGTTAGGTTAGGTTAGGTTAGGTTAGGTTAGGTTGGGTTAGGTTGGGTTAGGTTGGGTTAGGTTGGGTTAGGTTGGGTTAGGTTGGGTTAGGTTAGGTTGGGTTGGGTTAGGTTAGGTTGGGTTGGGTTAGGTTAGGTTAGGTTAGGTTAGGTTGGGTTAGGTTGGGTTAGGTTAGGTTGGGTTAGGTTAGGTTAGGTTGGGTTAGGTTAGGTTAGGTTAGGTTAGGTTGGGTTAGGTTAGGTTAGGTTGGAGTTGGGTTAGGTTAGGTTAGGTTAGGTTAGGTTAGGTTAGGTTGGGTTAGGTTAGGTTAGGTTGGGTTAGGTTAGGTTAGGTTGGGTTAGGTTAGGTTAGGTTAGGTTAGGTTCGGTTAGGTTAGGTTAGGTTAGGTTAGGTTAGGTTAGGTTAGGTTAGGTTAGGTTAGGTTGGGTTAGGTTAGGTTAGGTTAGGTTAGGTTAGGTTAGGTTGGGTTGCCAGGTTAGGTTGGGTTAGGTTAGGTTAGGTTGGGTTAGGTTAGGTTAGGTTAGGTTGGGTTAGGTTAGGTTAGGTTGGGTTGGGTTAGGTTAGGTTAGGTTAGGTTGGGTTAGGTTAGGTTAGGTTGGGTTGGAGTTAGGTTAGGTTAGGTTAGGTTGGGTTAGGTTGGGTTAG
Source organism: Apis cerana (assembly GCF_029169275.1). Taxonomy (NCBI): domain Eukaryota; kingdom Metazoa; phylum Arthropoda; class Insecta; order Hymenoptera; family Apidae; genus Apis; species Apis cerana. The sequence goes on from NC_083856.1 coordinate 13,467,300, forward strand.
GTTGGGTTGGGTTAGGTTGGGTTGGAGTTAGGTTAGGTTAGGTTGGGTTAGGTTAGGTTAGGTTAGGTTAGGTTAGGTTAGGTTAGGTTAGGTTAGGTTAGGTTAGGTTAGGTTGGGTTAGGTTAGGTTAGGTTAGGTTAGGTTGGGTTAGGTTAGGTTAGGTTAGGTTAGGTTAGGTTAGGTTAGGTTAGGTTAGGTTAG